>NC_051861.1:26900095-27200095 GCF_015732765.1 Culex quinquefasciatus | reverse complement strand
GCGGATTTGTTTGTAAACAAACACAACAATTCTTGGTGAATTCAACTACCGGCTAGTGCTGCTACATTGCTCAAAATTGCCTCCGAATCGCCATAAGACGGCAATTCAGTGTCACAATATCACTGCCAAATAGTGTGACCACTCCGTATCACAACAGCCCTCTCTGGCACAGGTGTCTCCATTTCCCAACATCAACAACTTATTGCGCGCACTACCGTCTCTTGAGCGGTTCAAGTCGGTGTACCTTGGCTGGTGAGGACGGAATGGTTCAATATTTCCACCGAAAAAAAAAAGAAAAACTGTGTCACTCGTTTAATAAGTTTGGCCGACAAGAGCGGCCAAGCGGTAAGAGAAGTGCAACAACGCGAGTTAAAAAAAATGTTGAAAAACTCTCAACACCTGAATTAAGTGAGGGATTGCACCAAGGGTAAGAGGCAACAGTTTTGACTTTGTTGGTTTATTTATTGTCTTTCCTGTGTTAAATTTTGTTTTTATTTATTTGAATTGATTTTTTATAATTTAAATACGATTTTCTTCAAAAATATAACAGATTTGTAAGAAACTTTTTTCATCGAGAGACTTTTACATCAAATTTTCAAACAGGTTCCCTAGTGAGAGTGTTTTGTACCGTTCATGAGGCTTGATGAGTGCGGCTTGCGGTAATGTTGAAAGTGATTGCAGATATTGCTAAAAAACAAAAACAAAATAAAGTTATTTAGTTGTGATATCTGAGTTTGTGCTTTTCCGTTGAACAGCGATACGGGTTTCAATTTAAATCGAGTATATGTATCCAAAAATACAACAAGTGCAATAAATATACAGCAATTCCCCACGAAAACAGCATGATTCGAAAAAAAAAGTTCTACGATCGGGCTAAAAATTTTTCTGGGGGTATCCTTGGCTGAAATGATTAGACCCGTATTTTTTTGTTTGGCCATTTGGGTGACCTACGCTCTGTTAAGGTGGTACAAAAATGGCAATTTTCGTCATTTTTCGCAAAAACCACTTTTTTCAAAATTCATATCTCCACGCCATTTCATCCGATTTTAGCTGTCTTAGACGCAAAAGAAAGGTGATTAGTTTGGCTATTTGGAAAAAATGATTAGAAGTTTTAAAAATCTAGCTTAACATTTGAAATAGTTGTATGAAAATTAAAAACAAGGGTCCTGATTGCTCAAAATCAACCACTCCATTCGCGAGCACAAATAGCAGGCGACGCGATACTGCCCTGATGAATTCCTACTGTTTGTCACTTTGAAACCATTCGCTCCCGAACACTCTCTCTTCTACTCTCCTTCTCTCTCTGATCGGCTCAGTCTCCGAGCGGCTCAGGCAGGCCGATCGTCTCCGATCACTCTGAACTGAAAACATTTTTTCTCTGGTGCGCTGCGTTATATTCATTGATTTGGGTTGCTTAGAATCAATGTTATCAATTAAATTGTGCATTTATTTTGATTTCATACCATTATATATAGACACCATTCAAAGAAATTTCCACCAAGAAAAAATCAAATTGATGGCAAACTGAGGGCGTGAAGATAAAAAGACTGCCGCTCTGGCATTTTGTGAGAATGGCTCTTCGCTGAGCATGGTAGTGTGTGAGTGTCGTCGAGCGACGGAGTTGGCAAAAAATTTCACGATGTATTTGTTCGCTGAGTGAACAGTTCGGGCCACTCGTTGGCTGCTTGCGAGTATCATTCGCTCATGAATGCTAGCGGGTTAGAATAGGCGACGAATGGATAGGCGATGAGTGAGTGGTTTCTGTTCATGGAACCGAAAATCAGGACCCTTGATTAAAAATGCTGTTTTGAAGGTCTCGGGACTAAAGAGCCCATGTCTTAAAATATTTTTATCGGATTCCTCGGAAAATTTCACATAACATATAAAAAAAGGTGAAGTTATGTTTCCAATACTATGAGATACGATTTTTTGAAAATAAAAACTGAGTTTTTCGACGCGCCACGCACAAAAATGGAAAAATGAAGAAAACAGGAAAAAATCGACTTTTTCACTTAAACTGCGATAACTTGAAAATTTCAGCGATGACCTGCACTGTTAGGGTACCAAAATTTCTGTAATTGAAATACGCAACTTTTGGCACCCTAACATCCCTAGTAACATTTTTGGTTTTAAGTAGGCCATAAAAGCCTATTTAGGCCGTATGAGGGTTTTCAGAACCATGATAAAACCTGTTAGTTTAAAAATGTTACTAGGGATGTATAGGTCATCGCTGAAATTTCAAGTTATCGCAGTTTTAGTGAAAAAAGTCGATTTTTCTCGTTTTTATCATTTTTCCATTTATTGCGCGTGGCGCGTCGAAAACCCCAGTTTTTATTTCAAAAAATCGTATCTCAGAGTATTGGAAACATATCTTCACCATTTTTTGATATGTTATGTGAAATTTTCCGAGGAATCCGATAAAAATATTTTAAACATAGGGTCTCTGGTCCCGAGACCTTCAAAACAGCATTTTTAGTTTTCATACGACTTTTTCAAATGTTAAGCTAGATTTATGAAACTTATTACTATTTTTTTTCAAACAGCCAAACTAATCACCTTTCTTTTGCGTCTAAGACAGCTAAAATCGGATGAAATGGCGATTTTTTGAAAAACTTCTTTGAGGTTGAACAAAATGTTAAAATTGGAATATTAATAGACAATAACGGTCAAAGTTAAATGAATACCAATCACAACATATTAAGATTCTTTCGTGCTCTTTCCCTCCCTAGTGATGGTTCTCTCGTCACTTTTCGCACGCCAAAAGATATTTATTTCTCATTATATCACTGCAACTCCGAAGGTGCACGAGCCGAGAGCGCTGTAAATCGGCATATTACAGGCTCGTTACAGGCCGTCGCGTGCGTGTGTGTCTGTGTGTACCACCCTTACATAACCCATATTTTCCATACCGAGAGAGCGCTCGCGATTGCAGCATCTCACCTCAAGGCAAGGCATGTTGGCAACCTGTTCGTTCAGGAGAGACCACGCAGGCCCGTACAGATCAATTGATCAGGTGGCCGCAATTCCAGGAGGTCACCCGGCGACCTGGTCCCGGGGTAATTGCTGCTCCCGCGTCGGAGTTCCATTAGTCGCTGCAACTCTTAGCAAGACGTTCTGCACGTGTGTAGTTAAGAGGAGGGTTAAAAAATCTCATGTAATAAACTCACAGTTTGCTGATGAGAAGTGGTGGAAAAAATGTGAACGTCGACTCATTACTCACGCAATTCAAGTGAAGCTCGGTGCTGCGTCAATGTTGTGTGCGTCATCATCGATCTTACGGGATGAATCGGCATATAATCTTCGGCGAGAAACCAGACGAACTTTGTACGGTAGCTAGATGGAGCTTCCTTGTTGGAAATGAAGTGCTGTGACGTTGGTCTGAACAAGCCACAAATTAGCACCTGTTTATCTTTTTTTTGTCATACACGGAGAAAAAGAGTTCCCCAAATCGTGAACACCTGTTCATAAAATTGGGAACCACGAACAAAGTGTTCAAATTTCATAGTACGTTTTTGAAAATCGGACCATGACACTTGAACACTTTGTTTGTGGTTCCCAATTTCATGAACGAGTGTTTACGAGTTTGGGAACTCTTTTTTCTCCGTGTAGATTGATTGGTTTTCTACAAAATTTATACAGATTACGAATGCAGATTTTTCTTTCTTCAATGCTTCTACAATATGGACATTTTTTGCCATGAAAACCCTGCGTATATCTCCAGTGAATAAGGTTATCATTAATCAATTTGTCAGTTATTCTTACATTAAAAAATCGTTAATTTTTAAGACCAAACTGACTTAGACTATTCGATGATATTTTCAGAAACATCAAACGCCGCAAAGCCCCTCTCTCAATCCAGGTACATTTGACGGGCATGACTCACCGACGTCCACCGTGCCAAGTCGGCCACAACCAAAGTGATAGTTAAGCTATCACCCCATGTCCCTTCTGCGCGATCAGGTGCGTCAACGAGGGTTGGCCACATAGTAGGCCACCAGGTTACCGTACCAGGTTGGTGGCACATAGTCGATCGCGGCAGTCGTCAGTGCGGTGTACGGGACCCGTCCCAAGTGGCCAAGTGCGCCAAGACCCACAGGGCACATACTAACCATGCCGGGCGCTGGTTGACTTTGTCAACTCACACTCACTTATTGTAAACTCGATTCCTTACGTAAGCTGGCATGGCCTGTTAGCCTGCTCTTTGGTGACGGTGGCAAAGATTGACGAAACCGGCCCGCCGCCGCCGCCTTCACTGGGGGAGGAGTGTGCGTATGGGTCTTTGGCTGGTATAGGGGAGATCGGTTAGGCCTTTTGGGTCATGGAGTTCTATCAACAACAGGGTCAATTTTTTTGGCCAACTGAGTAAATCAAAAACTCTTGATTTTTTTTAATTAAATTTAAAATCAGCAAAAAAAACTTACGAAAACAGGTGACCCCACATCAACCCCAGTCTCCCCTAAAAACACCTGCCTCGAAAAAGAGTGCGTGCGAGCCTGGGACGGAGGCCAACAAACCGTCAGACTTAGTGATCCCATTTCTTCACTTTTTAATCTAACTCCGGTTTGTCAGCGTTCGATATCTCACTGTCTGAGCCTGAACAATTGCTTGGGGTAGGGTCTTTATCGTATAAACAAGAATGCCGAGCTGTTGAAGTTCATGTAATAATCGTGTCACAGTGCCATTATTGACAATTGGGTTACTTATCCAAATCTAACTGTAATTTTCGCCATTATCCCTTTAAAGCCGTTTTTAGAGAATTTTTCTTTCGAGACTTTTCCCTTGTTTAGGTATTTTCAATTTAAGTATTTCAATTTGTTTCTGTTTGTTTGTATTTGACTTTTTCTGCCACCTTCACCTTTTGAGTTCGTTTTAAATATATTTTTCCTTTTTACCTTTTTTTGTTTGTTTGATTTTCACATTTTCTGCTATACAGTATGGCCCATAAAAAATGCGACATGTGCATTTTTCCACAGTAAAGTGATGTCACTGTAAAATGCATTCAATAAACTGATTTGTAATGTATTATGGTGTTAGTTTAGTATGTTTTTAACATATTTTCATGATAGTTTTTGGCAATCCGCCTGAATTGGGTTTTTTGGTACAATATTTACCCTTAATATCATACCCTATATTTTAAAAACCAAACAGTTTAAAATATCCAACCCTGTGATGAAAGCATCGTTAAGTCCCTCTTAAATACGCCCAATCGAAAAAGTTCATACATTTTGATAGAATCAGTCATTTTAGAGAAAATGACATTTGGGTTATCATCTTGAGTGATTCGGTCTAAATAAATTAATAACTTAAAATCTATGTCGATGGCTGTGAAGGGTGCTCAACGGCTCTATACTGTTAAAATTCATATCAGGGCATTGAAAAATTGAAGCATTTTCAGAATCGGAATATTTTTTAAAAGTTCACTGTTTTAGTATAACTGGTAGATAGAGCGCAGAGAATTTAGCGGAACTAATTGTTACAGCTCTCAAAAACAGTAACCTTGAACCCGAGCAGGGGTAAATAACACGGGAATACCAAATTTTGGTATTACTTGAGCAAATAACAGCGACCAAAATGTGCCCTTGGTTGCCCAGTAATAGATGGTAAAATACCATTAAATCATACCAAAGTCTAGTATGTGGAAGGGCACAACAATACCAAACCATGTTATTCCAAGGGTAAAATAATACCTCAAAATAAAACCATTTCAATACCAAGTTGAGGTCTTCTGGATTTTGAACATTGCTTGAATACCAAAACTTGGTATTGCCATGGTTTTATTTTTAGGTATTCCCGCGCCCTTGGAAAATCATATTTTGGTATTTCTGTGGTCTTTCACATACATGATTTTGGTATGATTTCATGGTATTTTACCATCTATTACTGGGCAACCAAAAGCACATTATGGTCGCTGGTATTTGAACAAGTAATACCAAAATTTGGTATTTTCATACCATTTTTAGTGCAGCTGTTGCAGTTAGTGAAAAAACGGAAATGATCCATATGCAACAGTCAAATCTACTCACCTGATGATTCCATGTTGTTATTAGTGATATTCTTCACCACACCGAATGCATTTGTCATTGATGAACGGCCTGTGCTTGAAGTTCTTGAAGCTTCTGAAAAATAACAAGATTGAAAAATAAGTATTATTAAAATGAAACTGAATTGAAATTCACCATAATTCATTAATCTGTCGATTGACTCGTTTTTCAAAGTATTTGGTTATCCCGACTTAGAGATATTTCAACGTTTTTGAAAAAAATATTAGTGGGTTTATCACACTAATTTTTAAAATCATCTTTAACATTTTTGGGTTTCAAGTCATTTTAGCGCAAAATTAATTAACGCGTAAATTTTTTTTTTTTGAAACCTTTCAATATTCAAATAATACCAAAATGTGCCATCCTGACTTAAAAAAATTTCCACAATTTCAAGTCATTTCTGTAGGGGGTATATCAAAAATGTTTAAAATCAAGTTTGAAATTTCCGGTTTTGAATGAAAGCATTCGCTTTGAGACATGATTTTAGCGCAAAATTAATTATTTTGTCAAAATTGGTCAAAATTTTCCCATAGTTGCAGAGGAATTTGATAAAATACTGTAATACCAAAAGAATACCAAAATGTGGTGTTCGATCATTGACAAATTCTGCAATTTTGCAATATCAAAACAATACTTTAAATTGGTATGATACCACATTTTGCTCTTGCATAATCCTTAAGACATATTTTAAAGGGTCCAGGAATACCAAAATTTGGTATTGATACCAGAGAAAGGTATTATTACGCATTTCCCTTGTTATTTACCCATGCTCGGGAAGGTTGTTTAGTTTTTAATCCATCCAAAAATTCACAAGAGACTCTCCAGATCGACTAACATAAAAAAGTAATTTTTCCTTTATATGGCCTGGGCTTGGAGCACATTGAAGGCACAAACAAAATAATAATTACGGCATACTAATTTTGACCTAAAATACAGAAAATGTTAGGCAAAAACAGATCCAGGAAAAAAATGTTAGGAAAAAAACAGATCAATGTTGACCCCTGAAAAAAATTATAACTGAAAAAACATTGCCTCAGTAACATGAAACAAATTGAACATCCAATCACTAATTTTTCTTTTTTGCAATGCTTTTTGAAAATCAAACATTAATAGAAAGATTGATCTTTGTCAAATTTAGGAGGAGGAATTTCTCATATGAAACGACGTTTTAGATTATTTTAATTCTGGAACTAAAACATCGAATATCCTTCACAACTTAGAGCAAAAATTGCGTTTTTAAAAATATTTTTTTTTAATATTCGTACCAACAATTAAACAGATTAAACCTATTTTTTTAAATCTTGTTAGTCAAAAAGAGTGTTGATCTCTAATGATTTGTTATTCTTTTCTTTGGTGATTAGGCCGATGCAAATATTTTTCAAAGTTTTGTCCCTCGGCTCTAGCCGGGTTGAAAAAGGTAAAAAAATTAAAAAAATATACAAAAAAACTTTTGATAAAATTTGTACCATCCTTACCGCAATAAAAAAAACTAACGCTGTATTTGTAGTTCTGATAGGCGCAGATCAGGCCCAGCGCATTTTTTAAATTATTTTACCCAGACTTCGTTTAAAAATTAAATAAAATAATAGTTAAAACTTAACAGTGCTTCTCATTTTTTTCCATTCCATTCTCTCCTTGACTGATTTGCAAGAAATTCATTTACCCCTCCCAATTTGGAACTTAGGCATATGCAAATATTTAAAAAAGTTTTTGTCCCTCGGCCCTGGCCGAGGTCAAGGGGGAGGCCAAGCCATAATCTTCAAATTTAAATGAAAAAAGTGTTTTAAAATGCATTTTACACTAGTTCAGTTGTTTTACAATCATTAGTTTTCAAAAAATCTAAGATCTGACAAAAACAAAAATTGTATCGAACAAAAAGATTTTGCATCGAAAATTTTCAAAAAATCTTAAGATTTTTTAATAAACCCAAACATGCTAAAAATGATTTTAAACGCAGCAGAATGTATTTTAATTTGATTTCAGCTGGTTGCACTTGAATTTTCATTGAAATTTTTATTTATTGTAAAATATTTTTTTTGTCCCCTGATTTTTCGGGCCAATTTTGAGGGGGGGGGTGACAAAAACATTTAAAAATATTTGTACCAGCCTTATTGGTTTTATAAAAAAAATCAAATGATGCGAAAACATACATAAAAACAACATTTTTTTCTATAAAAAGATGCTAAGATGTGAACGAAATTACAAACATGAAACTCGCAGATATTAATAAAAATGATTTATTTTCAAAAAGTACTAAGCGTATCGCTACCGAACAAAATGAAAAAAAAAAAATGGATTTTTTTAAATAGATTCTATAAACATATAAAAGACAAAAGTTTATAAGACCTTATTTTTTTTGGAAATGTTTTTAGATCATTAAAAAAATAAAGCTGCTCTTGGATGTGTTTTTAAAAGTCACGGAACTAAAATCAATCTCATATAAAGAAAATTACGAGCTGCTATTTTTTTTTAAATGCCAAATCCCAACAGCATGCACATGTTTGAAATTGTTAATTCTCTCAGAAAATCACATTTGTTTTTGAATATTTAAAGATCTTTAATTATTTTTAAATCTTTAAAAAAAATGCTGAAGTAGTATTTTTTGCAACAAATTGCAAAAAGAGGATTTTTTCGGTTCGAGTCGTACATTTATGCAACGTTCATCGAGTAGTATAAATATGACGAGTGCTAAGTTTTGCCACGAGTTCAAACTTACGCAAACATCTGGATACAGTTGATCCAGATGTTAGTCGAGTATTGACCAACAATTGCTGTTTCTATGTCTGACAAAGTAAACGGGGCAAAAGTGACAGACGCAATATTCTGCGATTTGACATTGCAGATTAGGCTTTAGGCAAAAATATGTAACTATGACAATTTGAGCCAATTTGGTTAAGGGGTTACATACATGTAAGAAATCATAAAATTTCATAATTCAGAAAATTTATTGAATCCTCTGAAAAGATGATTTTCAATCACTCCTGAAAGTTTCATGAAGATATTTCATGAATAAACTGAGTTAGAGGCGATTTTAACTCAAAATTTTGCCATGCGCAAAGCGGACTGTCAAACTTTGTTTGCGTTTTTCTCTAAACACTGAGTTGATTTACGGGTGCCACGATATCTCGAGATGCGATGGACCAAATTGGCTGAAATTTGAGGTGAAGACTCTTCAGACATATCCCGTGTGCATGACGAAGCCCGATTCTGAAATTTTACTTTTAAAAAAATACAAAAATCAAAAACTAACGATTTTTATATGAAAAACATAAAAATATTTTTATCTTTTTTTTAAATAAACTTTTTTTAAAATCGGCCTTCGTCATGCACACAGGACCGGTTTAACGAGTCTTCACCAAAATTTTGAGCCGATTTGGTCAAGGCAAAGTTGAGATATCGTGGCACCCGTTTTTTGAAACTGCTAACTTCAACTAGCTATATCTCGGCAATGATACACCCAAATGTCTTCAAATTTGTTTTGATAATAGATGAAAATGTATATTTCAATGCAATGAAAGCAGATTGAAAATAAAATTAAGTGTGTGCTCACACCAACCTCTGACTTTTTTGTTGATGTACATGTATGTAACCCCTTAAGGTTTGAAAGTTGCTATAGATCTTTTCATACAAAGATGTCTTCTTTTAATCGCTAATAACTCGTCAGGATTAACTTGGATCTTTTTGCGGTCTTTCGCAAAGCTATTTATCATAAAATTTTACATACGAATCTCACACTTGGCAATGATCCGTCACATTTAACACCACCATTTTAAATTTGAATATTATATTTTTCGTGAGGTTTTTTCTCCTGTTTTTCGTTTCCTCTTATAACAAACTGTGGTTGGATCCATTGAGAAAAATGTATCAGACACAGCTAAAAGAACCCTACAAAAGTAGTGGACTCACAAAACCTTTGCTTATCGATAAACTTAGAAACGAAACTGTGTTGAAATCAGTAATTTTCAATATTTTTCTTTTATTATTCCAGGTAAGTTTAAACAACGATTTCGGTTAACAACACATTGATCCAATACTTGTAGTCAGGTAAGTTATCTTGTTTCACACATGAAACTTTAATCTCAACAATACCTTTTAAAAAAACTGTTTACTCAATTCTTCAAACAACCAAACGCTGTTTGCGTTTATACCTAATCCGTTAAATAGAACCCCTTAATTATACCTGAATTCAACCCGCACAAATCGATTATACCCCAAGGAAGTGTACGCGTCAACCGGGCAAAGTTTGCTTGGTATATCTGCAAAAAAAAAAACAAAACAAAGATCCCTGCCAAAAGTTGCCAGTCACCGCGGGTTAATTAAACGAGATCAATCGCTGTGAACTGTAATTTTATCCGCGCCAGGGTGGTTTGAGATTTTGAGGCGCTTGTTCTATTATTGGCTAATGTTTTTGTAAAAAGTACAATATTATTTTGGTGTCCCTTTGTAACAAATTAACCTGTTTGAAAAAAGTTTGATTTTGTCAAAAAAATAATTATTTGATGTATTGAAATATCAACATCTGCTTCAGATGACCGTGAAACAATGCCAAATCTACTTGACACGTACATTCTTCAAATGGCAAAGTTTATGTTCGTTTGTGAAAGAACTTCGCGAAAACATCATTGTTACATTAACTGTTCACCATAAAAAACACGTGAATTGTAGTTGAGATTGTACTTGCCCCGCCTCTGCACTTCAATTGGTTCAATGTCACTTCAAACCGATTCGTCGTCCAATCAACGGTGCTTCGCCACATTTGAAAACACCGAGCGATGCTCGGATTCAAATTCAAACCATGTGCCACGAACACGAAAAAAATGCCATAATTAGGCTGTTTTATTATTCATGCGATCGAAAATTACTCCACAAACCTGTGCAGTGCATCCAGCGTGCATAAAGAGAGTGCACAAAACGTCACACGCGTCAAAAACCACACGTGTGACATTGACACTTGGTTCGATTTTGGTCATCCAAAATCAATCGCAGTCGGTGGTGACAAAGCCGGCCAACGCCTGCTTGTTTCAATGTCAGCTTTCGTAAATTTATGTGAGAAAATTCGAAATGTTTACCGCAAGTTTACCGTGTGTGAAGAGTGACCGTGAAATCAAATTGACACTTGCCCGAGAGCGGGATGTTTGCCGTTGGTCACCATTCTATGTGGGTATATCGTTATGGAAACGAAACGGTTCAGATGTAACCATGGTCCGATTCCAGCGAAAATCCGCAATGACGGGTGTTGACAACTTTGTTATGGAAACAACACCTTTGTTTACTTTTCGTTTTGCAAACGATCTTTACCCTCATCCGTGGCTCATTTCTTGGAATGCGGATTCAGAGGACAGTTTCTTTGTTTCAAAACCTACTTGATGATCTGTCAGTTATGTACACATATCGATGGTCAATACTCAAAATTTGAATGATACAAGTTAAGCCAAGTTTGGATAGTCGCGAGTCCGAGTTCATTAAAAGTGACATTCTAAAACGGCTTGTGACAACTACACTGCATTAAATCCCATTATGTCAATCACAAACAACAGTCGCCTACAGTAAACAGTAATCTACACCTAATCGCGATACGCTCCAACCTTCAATCAGCCAAGTATCATCAATCAAAGAGGCAGTTTCATTACGTAATAAAATCAACCGTGGCGACGGTTTGTGCACTGACAGTTCGCGGCTTCCAATGTTTGCAAAGCTTTCAAACGCGATGTCCGCGGTCAGAATGTAAACAGTGCGGATGTCATTCCGCAGATCGCAGCAGGCCAGAACACGTGCGCTCGTAAACATCCCCCCCCCTCAAAGGGTGCATCCAAGATGGCGCCGACATCTCACTTGCACTGCTGTCACACTGCGTCGATGTCAGGGAAAGTCAGGGGCTGACCGTCAACAGGGCAGGGTGGTGATGACAGCTGTCGGAGGGGTGCCTTCATTTGCTTAAACAAAGTGCCGCGATGTGACCTTTGATCGCGGGGAAACCTTGCCCCTTGTCATCATCCGGCCGATTGTTGTCCGGCTGTGAATGGTGGTGTGGCTTGTACTTCGATAAGTCACGTGTTGGAGAGTGTCTGCACTGAAATAACAAAATAGTACCAAATTCCTTTATTCTAGGAATTTTGCCTCTTTTCCTTATTTAGTAATCGATTACTCATTAAGGAAAGGAGCTAAAATTCCTAGAATTTAGGAATTTGGTACTTTTATTTTTTTCAGTGTGGCAGTTTGAATAAGTTTCGTTAGTGAGAATTGGTAGTAAGAGTGAGAAGTTGAAGTAGTCATCTGCTGGGTACCCCACCATGTAGTATTTTACAAAAGTTTCAGTGACGGAATTTGACACCTGTCAAACTCAGCGAGGATCCACCTTTATGTTGCCCAAACGATTTCAGTATAATTCTGCAGAGTTTTGAGTATTGACTTATGTCTACAAGTTTTTCTTGGTTCAAGTCTTCTTTTTGACTCCAGGTCTAGTGGTCTAGTGGTCTAGTGGTCTAGTGGTCTAGTGGTCTAGTGGTCTAGTGGTCTAGTGGTCTAGTGGTCTAGTGGTCTAGTGGTCTAGTGGTCTACACCCAAAACTGGCAGCGCTAGTCCGAGAGAATGATGGTCTCGAGTCGAGAGAACAGTGGTACCATTCACGGACGCAGAGAACACAGCTCGAGATGGGCGATAGAACTATTCTCTCGAGGTTCATTTGCAAAAAAAGTTCATCCGTCAAACAAAAGTGTCGACAACGGGAATCGAACCAGAGACCTTTGACTAACCAATCCAATGACTTGCCTCGGCCACCACAGCTTGGTGACCATGGAGAAGTCAGAAGTCGATGTATGACACTTGTTGGAGATTTATTGATTCAACTAACGAATGAACTCATTTGTTATGATGGTGTGAGTTGGTACCATTATTCTATCGATTTTGGCACTGAGCCCTCAATAAATTTTGAGAGAACGATTATCTCGATTCTGAATCTTGGGTGTAGTGGTCTAGTGGTCTAGTGGTCTAGTGGTCTAGTAGTCTAGTGGTCTAGTGGTCTAGTCCTCTAATCCTCTAGTCCTCTAGTACTCTAGTCCTCTAGTCCTCTAGTCCTCTAGTCCTCTAGTCCTCTAGTCCTCTAGTCCTCTAGTCCTCTAGTCCTCTAGTCCTCTAGTCCTCTAGTCCTCTAGTCCTCTAGTCCTCTAGTCCTCTAGTCCTCTAGTCCTCTAGTCCTCTAGTCCTCTAGTCCTCTAGTCCTCTAGTCCTCTAGTCCTCTAGTCCTCTAGTCCTCTAGTCCTCTAGTCCTCTAGTCCTCTAGTCCTCTAGTCCTCTAGTCCTCTACACCCAAAGTAAAAGAACGAGAGGATAGTCCTCACGAAAAGAAATGTGAGGAAAGTGCTATTTTGCGAGAGTATAGTCCTCTCGCGTGTTCATTCGTTCATTGGAACAGTTCATCCTATTGAGTGGCTTATATGGACACATGACCGCCACTTAGTCACCGAACCGCGGTGGCCCATACGGCAAAGGCACGGTTCAATATGCCGAAGGTCTTGGGTTCGAGTCTCGGTACCGGTACTTTTTTTTTTATAGATGAACTTTTTTTGAAGATGAACCCATGAGCAAAGTACTCTCGGTAATTTCGGGATTTATCCTCTCCTTCCGCACACAGTACCATTTTACTACCGAATCGTGCTCTTTATCCTCTCGTATGCCGATATCCAGTTCTGGGTGTAGTCCTCTAGTCCTCTAGTCCTCTAGTCCTCTAGTCCTCTAGTCCTCTAGTCCTCTAGTCCTCTAGTCCTCTAGTCCTCTAGTCCTCTAGTCCTCTAGTCCTCTAGTCCTCTAGTCCTCTAGTCCTCTAGTCCTCTAGTCCTCTAGTCCTCTAGTCCTCTAGTCCTCTAGTCCTCTAGTCCTCTAGTCCTCTAGTCCTCTAGTCCTCTAGTCCTCTAATCTTACTGTCTCCATATTTTCTAGGTTTTGAGTTTTAAGGTCTGCAGGTCTTCATAATTTCATGTTATCAAAAAAAAACTTTGAGAAAATTTTCAAATTATCGAGCCTTTTAATTTTGTTTTCTAGTCTTCCATTCTTCACTTAGCAGTCTACTGTTCACCGTGAAGAACATAACCAACGCAACAACCTGAAGGTCAACATCTTCACGGATATGTTTCACCAGACGTTGTGACCGCCAAGATTCTACCCCAGACGAGCCCATAATTCTATGAATAATTTACGCAAATAAGCATCATCTTCGATTCTTGATGATACCGCCACTTGGGGTCCAATCGAGAAAAACCTGTCCGGTGCGTAGCTCTTTGAACGCTGGCAATGAACTTGGCGCGAGATGCGGACGTACTGAGTGATGAGACTCTAAAGAGTATGCTCACGTCGTCGGATCGTTGACTTCCGCGTCTTGGAACTCTGAATGAAGCACGTTCACCACCAAAGTGACGACGCTGTTGAGTAACTTGAGCTAATGCAAATTGTCGACAAATTGAGGTCTAGATGAGTGTTGAGCCCGGTTCTAGAGTTCAGCAGGTCATGTTTCTCCCCCCTAGTCCGGATCGTTAGATAACACTTGGAAGTGTAGAATTAACGCGCTTGAAAACAAAGTTGCAGTTCTAGAGCTCGTAGGATTAAGTCGTTTCAACACGTTTCACGATGAACCAGCACGAATCGTGTACTACACTCTCAATTGGTAGTTCTGGCAGCAGTCACTTCTCAAGCCAAACAGTAGGCCAAGATACGTCAAGATCCAAGCAATCCACGTCAAGGTTGTGCAGCTTTTAGCCGCGACAACTCTCCATCATCTTTGCGGCCGTCTTAGGTCGTCTTTTTTCTAGATCGACTACTTGGACGACTTTGTAGCTCCGCGCGTAATGGACTAATGCAGCAGCGCTGGTTGGTCATTTTCATTTAGCGTGTACCGAGAGTACTCGATAATTGTGCCGACGCGTTAGCTCGGCAAGTTTCCTGGGCGGAGTTGCACCGTGAAAAATCTTCTTGACGCTCAATATTACAAATCACCAACATTTTTCACCGTGTCTCACCAAATGGTGTGCTAGCATAGGCCAGCTGGTGGGTGAAACCCCATAACTCTAACCAGCTGTACTCGTTTTTCGGAACGAATGACGAGTTTAATTTGTTTATCCTTGTGCGGGGTAGAATTTTTGCTCTTCGGCCGCACAGCTGTCTGACCGCTGGTTTTGCAGCATTAGCCGAGTCTTGGAGGTTGAAAATTTTAATGGTTTTTCGTTTCTAATTGTACATGCTAATGGGTTGATTGGAGGAAGAAATCGCACTTTGCTTATGAATTCTTTTTACCAAAATTTTGGCGATTTTTCTGAAGGTTATTGCGGCACCGATTATTCGTTATTCATTTGAGCACTTCCTGGGTTTTGCAAGGTGTTTAGCAAGTTAAAGTCATCAAATTTTAAAAATAAGAAACTTTCCTTCACTTTTAAAATGCTTTGCGTTATTTGTCAAGGTTAAACCCAAAATAACCAAATAATATTTTAAGTTGAATCACTGCACCCAAAATTCAGAGTCGAGATAATCGTTCTCTCAAAATTTATTGAGGGCTCAGTGCCAAAATCGATAGAATAATGGTACCAACTCACACCATCATAACAAATGAGTTCATTCGTTAATTGAATCAATAAATCTCCAACAAGTGTCATACATCGACTTCTGACTTCTCCTTGGTCACCAAGCTGTGGTGGCCGAGGCAGCTAGGTCATTGGATTGGTTTATCAAAGGTCTCTGGTTCGATTCCCGTTGTCGACACTTTTGGTGTTTTGTTTGACGGATGAACTTTTTTTGCAAATGAACCTCGAGAGAAAAGTTCTATCGCCCATCTCGAGCTGTGTTCTCTGCGTCCGTGACTGGTACCACTATTCTCTCGACTCGAGACCATCATTCTCTCGGACTAGCGCTGCCAGTTTTGGGTGTGGATATCTTGTAACTGGACAGTTTAAGAGGTGTTTATCTTTTTACAAAGATTATCCAATTTGCTTGCAGGTCACATATACTTAGTAGAAGGTCCTTTCTACTTTGTTGTCAGCGCCAATTGTCCAGTTAATACTCATTGTTTCAATCCTTAACTTGAATTATTGCTGTTTGTCTGTGATCTTCATACGATCAGTTATCCTCGCGAAGACACCATGCCCAGCTCTCAAAATAACAAGGTTCGTGCAATGAACCTGCGAGCAAGTCTCCAATCGTTTCAAAGTTGTGGCACGTGCGTTTCGTCACACGTGCCTAAACGTCACATTGACCTTGGTTTTATGACGTCGCGCACTACTTGTCCTCACAGGTTAGCTTTAAGTAATGACATTAAAAGAGAAAAAATGTACCCACATTCCATTGCCGTTAGATGTGATGTTTACTTAACCTGCTAGTGGAGATCCTCGCGGCCAGTGTATGTTGCAATAAAAAAATTGAAATTTTAAGCGAACACAAAACAATGTCACAAATTTGATTTTTTTTAACATTCAATTGGACTTCAATCAAATCAACCAAATTCCAGATGCCAAATAAAATCGACCACGCTTTCTGCCATAAATCAATCATAAAATAAGTTACAACTTTCATTACATAAACCCCGTCTCTGGGTGACAGTAGAGAATTCGAAGTGAGCTAAAAATCGCAGCGCTGCTAGTGCGCTATGACAAGGACGGCTTGTAATGGCGACCGAGATCATTTAGTCGATCATTTAGCCGCCGCCGTCGTCGTCGCGACCAGTTGTCGTTATGACGGCGGGTTCACGGCGATCAAGAGGCCACGGTACCGGCTTTCGGTATAGAGAGTTGAAGGGGATTTTCCTCTTTCGGTTGGTTGTTGGTGCGGGGGAACGGATGGCGCAATTGGCTATTACCCAGTGATTAACAGTTGGGATAATGTTTGAAAAATTGAAACAATCTTTACAAAATGCGATATTTTTGTAAAAACATATTTATTTTTGCATTGTCGTCATTGTTTTTGGTAAAATTTATTGTAAAATCTTGTTTTTAGTATGTTTGTCAATTATAGTTAAAACATTTTGTCATCTATACTAATCGTCATTTGAAAATGTGCTACTATTGTGGTTTCGATGAAAAAACGTAATATTTTACTATTAATAAATTATTTTTTTTCATTTGTTGAGGTTTTTCTGCAATTTTGTTTTCTTGATAAAATTTTCATTTTTTGTTCTTACTGTATATTGTGTAACTATTGTAATTCGTTAATTTTAGTTAATTTTAGTTCTAAAACCTGTGTTGAAAAGAAATGCAGTATTTGAAAAAAAAAAAGATTTTTCTCATATAAAATTTACAGGGTTGTTACGGACGGGACGGATCGCGCGGATGGCACGCTTCGCGCGGATAGCGCGGATTTGGCGCGGATTAGCTAGCTTAGGCGCGGAATTCGGCCGGATGTGAAATTTGATTTGTAAAATAATTGAGAGAGATAGAATTACTTTCAAATTAAAAAGAAAAGTATTACCAAGAATCACGGTAAATGTTTTTGAATATGCGCTTTGAATTCTTAGAAAATGTTACTGAAACAAAATTGATTTTTTTCTGAAAATGTTTGTTTGTATTCTTATTAAGAGAATACGTCGAAATAATCTTCATGAAGATATTTTTTTTAATGTATTGTTGAGGGTTTCTGTAAGAAATTTATTGCTACACTCAAATAATTTTTGAACATCTGCTTACCGGCTTTAAATATTTTTAATATCTTTTGAGTTTTGAGTAATGTTCTTTTTAACCTTATTTATTGTTTATTTTATAAAGGATCCATTAAAATTTTAATCTTTTGAATCATGTTTCAAACTTTTCTCAAAGTTTTACATAACGATGTAACAAAAATGATTATTGGGGCTTTTTTTGGTGGCCGTACTTTGCTCAAATCACAATTATGAGCTTAATTGGGCGCAACTGATGCTGGCTCTTTGGCTTTGAATTTTAGTAAAATCTACCCCGAAGAAAGGTTTTTTTTCTTAATTTCTGCATTCTTAGAGAAAAATAAAAGATCAAAACATTCAAAAATGAAAGCAACAATATTCAAAACTCGAAGTTTCAGAAATTATAAAAGAATTTTGGGTTTTTGAAAATTGAAAGAGTCAAAACTTACGAAATTCTAAAAATTTAAAATTAAAAACAACCAAGAGCATAAAAAATTATACATTCTCAATTGCTCAAATGCTCAAATTATACATTCTCAATTGCTCAAATGTTTAAATTCTCAAATTTTTAAATTCTCAAATTTTTAAATTCTTAAATTAGAAGATCCCTAAATTTCAAAATTCTTTATTTCTTAAATTCAGAACCTTCTGAAAAAAGAACTGCAAAATTCTTAAATGATATTATTTTTGTCACCATCATAGATTACAGAAAAACTGATAATTTTGGAGTACTTTCGGAGACATATTTTTAATTCGAGAAATTTTGCGAAGAAAATAATACAAATTTCGTGTTTCGATTTTTGTGAGTGGCGAAAATCATCAAGTACGAACTGCAATTAAAATTTCAAATCCCTAGATTTATGAATTTATCAAGATTTTCAAAGTTATAAATTTTATGATCTTTTTAATTGTTTTAATTTTATTTTTAATTATATTTTTTTATTTCATAAAAAAATGAAACTCTATTGCATGTTGTTGCGAAATTATTTTTGTTAAATAATATGGCGCGGATTTCGCGCGGAATGGATTTTGGGACGGCGCAGATTTGGCGCGGATTTCTTTTTTCGACTTCTCCGAAACAATCCTGTATTTATTATTTGCAATAAGATGTTCTTGTTTTTTTTAAGTGCACTTAATCAGAGCATCTGAGCAATTCTCTTGCTTTTTGCAATTTTCAATTTTGTATTTATTGATGTGAATGAATAAAACTTTGTCCAAATAAGCCATTTCACATCATTGGTTTCTTCATACAATCTTGAGAGCTTTTCATAGAAACGTGCTATGAAACGATCCAAAGCCTATAACTGGAGAATGGATCGATTTGATTTGTTCGGTGAATTGGTAGGTTATGATATGGATTTTTTGGCAAAGTTAATCCTTTTGACGACAAATACTCGATTTTAACAAATTAACCTTCGATATTTTTTATTTTTGATAATTTTTAAAAGACAGCAACTGCAACATTTGAGCAACAATTTATGACGAAAGTTTTACTTTCAGCCTAGACATTTTTTTTATGTTTCAAAAAACCATTCTCAAGTTAAAGACCGAGCGGATAGTCCTCTCGAAAAGAGACGAGGGGAAAGAACTATTTTGCGAGAGTACACCCAAAGTTAAAGAACGAGGGGATAGTCCTCACGAAAAGAAACGTGAGGAAAGTGCTATATTGCGAGAGTATAGTCCTCTCGCGTGTTCATTAGTTCATTGGAACAGTTTATCCTATGAGTGGCTTATATGGACAAACGACCGCCACTTAGTCACCGAACCATGGTGGCCCATACGGCAAAGGCACGGTTCAATATGCCAAGGTCTTGGGTTCGAGTCTCGGTACTGGTACTTTTTTTTGATAGATGAACTTTTTTAGAAGATGAACCCATGAGTAAAGTACTCTCGGTAGTTTCGGGATTTATCCTTTCAGTCCGCACACAGTACCATTTTACTACCGAATCGTGCTCTTTATCCTCTCGTATGCCGATGTCCAGTTCTGGGTGTACTTGAAAAATTGATCGTTATTTTTCTTTCTCTTCTCTTTTCAGGTAAGTCCACCCATTTGGATATTTCACGGAATCTGAGCATAAATGTCAAATGTTTGTGGTTTGTAGCCATAATTCCGTAACTCTTTCAATAATTTGATGCATTCGATTATAAGCATTTCGTCGCAATTATCCTCCAAAGGGTAATTGTCAGGTTAGTGCTGCCAAGCAGAAGGGAAAGTGTGCCCTCTCCATCGCTCGTGAGTTGAGATTAGATAACCGAGATTGGTATCCGAGCTGCAGCGTACGAAACATTCGACCGTGAACCTCTTCGAACGGGGTTTCGGGAAGGCGTACTACAACACTTAGCACGCTGTGTACAAATCATCATTAACAACTCGTCTTACAAACCGGCAATCATGCCGACCAGCTCTTCATTACAATGTTTTTTTTTTTGTTGTTGTGTGTGCACGAGAGATGATGATGGGCTCCCGAAACACGAAACAGCTCGGTGGAAGCTAAACGCAAAGTTTTACACGCAGTTTACGATTTGTCCGGCGCTCGTGCCCGTGCCGCGCTTATTTATCATTACGATTATTACGTGTGTAATGCAGTTACGTTGGTTGAGCTTTGAAGTTCGAAGGTCGTTTTTATGTTTACTAGATGGAAAATTAAATGCGTGCTTTCTGTAATGGTGGCAACACTTCTATCTCAAATTGAAAATTTGTAAATTTGTGGCACAAGTTTTTTGTACCAGCTTAAAATCTTGATGGGGAAAAACTAAAAATAAAAACATAAAAAACTTCGTTTTCGGAAGCAGCGCAGATGAAGTAATCGCTAAACAATCCGCAATCAAGCGTTGAAATTAAACTTTCAGCATCAGCTGTTGCTAAAATAGACACAACAGACGATCTCGAGTTCACCCCCAGGTGCGCACCATTATTTACGCTGGCAACACTGGTGGTAGGCTTTTGGCAGCTGCTGAAGATGAGATAACGCGCAGTTCGAGCCGCGTCGGTGCGTGTCCGCGTTGGTTTATCAGCCCTACGCGTAGTACTGGTTGCGCCAGAACTCAATTTTGCGGTAGCATCACAAATCCGTCTACCGACCGTGAATCTCATCGCCACCAACGCTGAAATTCACTTGGAAGATTTGCGTTGAAAAGGGCAGGCTTATTGCATTTTTAGGAGAAATTGGTCAATTCATATTATGGGCAATTTTGTAGAACATCGCAAATTGAATTTTCACTGTATTTGTTTTATTTGTATGAAACCTAGTTGATCGATTCATGCTTTCCAAGTTAGCTAATTTGCATAATTTGTTTCTTCATACAAGTTTCCATACTAAATTAGGGGCTGTCCGTGGAAAAGTGCTATGAAACTATGTAATAATCCATTCTGCCATTATGCATCATAAGTTTGTCTATATAATTTTCCATACAAATTTGGCCGCTGTCCATACAAAAATGATGTATGAAAATTAAAAAATCTGTATCTTTTGAAGGAATTGTAGATCGCTTTGGTGTCTTTGGCAAAGTTGTAGCTTGTAGGTATGGATACGGACTACACTGAAAAAATGTTACACGGTAAAAAAAATGGTGATTTTTTATTTAACTTTTTTTCCACTAAAACTTGATTTGCTAAAAAACATGCCAACTTTTCAGAAATTTCAAGGTTGTGCAAAAAATCATTGACCGAGTTATACATTTTTGAATAAATGCAATTTTTTTCAAAAAGTCGAAATATTGGTCGCAAAAATTTTTCAACTTTATTTTACGATGTAAAATTAAATTTGCAATCAGTTAGTGCTTCAGTGGAATTTTGATAATGTGCACCGTTTTCAAGTTATAGCCATTTTTAGGTAACTTTTTAGGAAATATTCGCAGTTTCTCATTTTTTTGAATTAGTGCACATGTTTGCCCAATTTTGAAAAAAAATATGTTCAAAAAGCTGAGAAAATTCTCTATATATTGCTTTTTTGGACTTTGTTGATACAATCTTTAGTTGCTGAGATATTGCCATGAAAAGGTTGAAAAACATGAAAATTTATGTTTTCCAAGTCCCACCCAAACAACCCACCATTTTCTAATGTCGATATCTAAGCAACTAATAGTCAAATTTAAAAAGTTAAAATAAGAAACATTCGTAAAAATTTTCGATCTTTTCCAAAAAAAAATGTTTTCAATTTTTTTGAATAAAGACCAACAATTCAAAAAGGACCAAGCATTCAATATTACGTTCTTTAAAACGTTAGTCTTGGTTTAAAAAATTTGATTTTTTTTAAAAGATTGGAAAATTTCACGAATGTTTCATATTTTAACATTGTTAATCGGACTATGAGTTGCTGAGATATCGGCATTAGAAAATGGTGGGTTGTTTTAGTGAGACTTAGAAAACATCAATTTTCCTGTTTTTAAACCTTTGCATGGCAATATCTCAGCAACAAAGGATCGAATCAACAAATTTCAAAAAAGCAAAATAAAGAGAATTTTCTCAGCTTTTCAAAAAAAAAAAAATTAAAATTGGGCAAACATGTGGACTAATTTAAAAAAAAAATGAGAATTTTTTTTTTCAATGGTGGGCTTATTCAAAAAAATTAACAACTGCGACTATTTTTAAAAAAGTTACCAAAAAATGGCTTTAACTTGAAAACGGTGCACTTTATCAAAATTTCACTAAGGTACTTTTTGATTGCAAATTTGATTTTACATTGAAAAATTAAGTTGAAACATTTTTGCGATCAATATTTCGACTTTTTGAAAAAAAAAATCAGTATTGATTAAAAAATTCATAACTCGGTCAAAGATTTTTTGCACAACCTGAAAATTTCTGAAAAGATGTCCCCTTAAACATTTCTTTTTTTTTAAATAGTGTTTTTTGCCAATTAAGTTTGAGTGACAAAAAGTTAAATAAAAAATCACCAAAAAAACTAATGATGCAAAATGGCTGCTTTGGGCATGCCGAAGGCACCACAAAAATTTCAGCAGGATTGAAAAATACAAAAAATTTAATTCTTAAAAAAAGACCGATTTCGTAGAGAATTGCTCATATCAAAAATATCTATTAAAATAAAAAAATTGAGTCAGTAAAAAAAAAATTCTATCCAAATTTTTAGCCATAGGAATCTTTTGAGACGTAATTCTATGTTTAAAGATATCATATTTTCGGCAACGCTGTAAAATGCCGTTTTCATCCATATTAGCTGATGTTAAGGCATGGGAGTCCCTATGGACATCGCTAACGTCCATAATAATCGATACTTATTCAGGATTAATAGGCACACAAAAACAAATCTGGATAACTTTTCTGATGTTCATAGAAATGGTTTCGCTGAAGTAAATATATTTAAATCTTTCGACAAGTATTCCTTGAAAATCAATTTCAAAATTAACTTTTACAGGAAAGTTAAAAAAAATCTTGAAGGTTTCAAATTTAAAATTCTCTAGCGATTTGAAAAGTTGCAGAGAATCAGCATTTGAAAAATTACCTTATTTGGGTCACATTCTAAGGGATTGCTCAAATATTACGTCCCCCCTGTCACGCACTTTTCCTATACCTTTAACATGGGCTGTCACAAAATCCAAGACCCCCCCCCCCCCCCGTCATCTGGGGCGAATAGGTACTGCAGGTCTTAAAAGCTTGAATATTGCAAATCGATGTACTATTTTTGTTAATCTGTGTCTTTTCTGTCCGAAATCAAACAAATTTATCCAAAGATTTACTGCAATGAGATTGGTTAGAGAGTTTTCGTTGTGAACTTTGTTAACTTAGCTTGACGTCACATCGGAGAAAATAAATAAAATATAGATAAAGGTGGAGGATTTGGCCTATCGAAGTGAAGAAATTGGATCCCAATTGGAATCTCTCCCCTAAAACTCCTCTGAATCGATAACCACGCAAACAGAAAGTAATCGATTGTGCATTTCGCACCTTAGTTTGCTTAAAGCACGTTTTATCTCATCAACGGCATGCACTTTTTGCGAAGACGAGAAGTCATCTGAGAGACAATGGCGGCCTGCCTGTGAATGGCGGTTATCATTCGCGAGCGATGCACAATTAGTGATTGATCTTGCCTTCCGCCGTCGTCGCCGTCGTTGTCGTGGTTTGCGATGCTGTAACAGTCGTCTTCTTCACCATTCACCGCGGTAGAGGATAGACTCATTGACCGGCTTTCGGCGGGCGTCGGATGCGGTGGAAAAGCTTTCTTTGTGACTGCGGGAAGTTCTCGTAGCGATTTAGATTAGGGGAATTTCCTTATTGAATCATTATGAAGGTGGGATCTCGTGCTTTGGATGCGGTTGCCGATGGGGAAGTTTTCGTTCCGGGATCAATAGGTTAGACTCAACTAGCCATTCTGGTGTGTCATTTGCTGTAACGATTGCTTTAAATGCAATCTTGATAGTAAAATGGCCACAAATTAAGGTTTTGCTTTGCAATTTTGAACGGGTTGATTTCGTAAGTAGTACATTCAGATGATAACGTGTCTAGAAGACACTTAAGATTCTAACTGTGCTAATTTGTAATTTTTTTTTTAAAAGCTTATAGATTATATTAAATATAAAGTGGTTATTGAGCCACAATACCAGCGCGTGAATTTAAATTCATAGATAAAATTCTACAATTATAAAAATGACGGCAACCCTGTATCAAGTTATGATCACTTTACTTGATTTGTGTACTTTTTTGCAAATCAGATCTCAATTATCCGAATAGAAATGAGTTTTCTGCTTGGTTTTCTGCCTTTCCAAAGAGTTAAGTTGTTTTAAAGTTTTTAAGCAAAAAATATCTTAGTTTTTGGTAACTAAGCTAGCTGAAGCTGAATTGAAATAAACCATTAGTTTTTGTTTTTTCGCTACTGCTTTTTTGTATAACTTTGGAAATATTCTTAAACATGCTTAAAACGAGCTATGTGATGTAAAAACAGGGCATTATTAATCCTACGATAAATAAACAAACAAAAAAAAAAACACACTTAATGACAGTGTTTTAACGTGTTTGAACTAGTCATGCTGACGTCGAAGAAACCTTTTCCTTGGCAAACAAGTGCCGTTTTTAGAACACTTCTCCTCGCAAAACAACATTTTAAACCGTTCAAATCTTAATTTTATTGCATTACAGACACCCGTCAGGCACCTTCCATGCATTCCGTAACGTAAGATTAACTATTTCAGAGCGAATTTCAACTTTATTTTTCGCTCACGATCGTGTTGGTGTTGACCACTAAACGCACACTCTCAAACGCACATCGCAGTAGGCAAACGTGAAGGCCTTCACACTGTTTGCCCTCTCATCGCCGAACGTGAAGCGTTCGACGTTGATCGCACAAGTGACGGATGCATTCGGGAGGTGACTTCTCGATTGCGGACTTCAGAATCGAGGTACCTGCTGATGGAAATAATTTCGTTTGAGGTGCCTTTAGTGAAGTGAAAAGTGAATGGTGCTGTCAATTCTGTCAATCTGTCAAACTCTGTCAAGGTTACGTGTTCAACACTCGAAACTTGGCTAACCCAAAAGTTTGCACAAGTTTCGAAACGTGAACATTCCAACCAATCTGTCAGTGAAGTTCCTCGCACATGGGACAACCATTCGTGCCGCGCAAAAGTTCTGCCCGAGCAAACTTGCGCTGAGGACACTTCGATTTTTTTTTGTTTTGCACCGACCGACTATGTACACACATCCAACGAGTTTCAGCCCCTCCGTTTAAGGCACCTAGAGTGGCTGATGGAGCTTAACCTCAAAGCTCCGGTGGTCGGTCGGCCGTTGTTGTTGTTGTTGTTGCTGCTGTTGCTTGAGTTTGCCGTAGCTGTTGCAAGAGCTGTGCGCGGCAACAGCCACAGCCGAGGTGCTGCTGCTCAACAAGTTTCCACCACCCCAAAAGCTAGCTCGCCCGAAACGCAGCGATTCAGTTTCAGTCGGACACTCAACGCCAGAGGACGTCCATTGGTCGCAGTTTGTACGGGTTGTTCTTTCGCATTCGCCCCCACTCCTGCTGGGTTTGCCTTGGGTGGTCGCTTCCGAAAGGTTTGTTTCGTGTGGTTTTGTGGAACGACGAGTTTGGCAACACTTCACCTTCCTCCCAGGATTACTGACAGTGGAATTACGCTGAAGGAACGGGAAGAACTGCAAGGAAGACTTCGCATCAGGATACTAGGGTCTAGAAACAGTGACGTTAAGGGTTAATCAAAGTGTAACTCTTGAGCTTAATGAAAAGAAAAAAAAAAATGAGTCCAATGCGTGTATTAATTGGTGGAATCGAAAACGGAAAATTATATAACACAAAGAAGAAAAGCCAAAGTTGTGAATGGAAAGCAAAGCAGCTGCGAGGAGGAAAAATCGGTGCCACGAGCAATATGAGCAATCGAACGCGTGTGTGTCTGAGAGTCTGAAGAAACGCTGAATGATCAACGGCAGTGAGACAGAGAGAAGGAGGAAAATCTAACCGCCAAACTCAGAGAAAGAATTTCATGAAAACGAGTTTTTCTTTGGTGGGCTCAAGCCTTTTGAGTTTTTTTTGTACGAAAAAAAAACTATTATAGCAAGCAAACGAGAGAAATATACCAAAGTGTCGGCGTGTATCTGTCTGTGTGTGTATGACTGTGACGAGTCGGACTGTGGAAAACGAGTTTTTCGTGCTGCCATTAGACTACTAACTACAACATAGCAGCTCTAAGCTCTAAGCCTAACCGAATAGTAGGCCATGTTGCACAAATCTGGTTGCTGCTACGAACCGATCGGCGGTGACTACTGCGATTGGCGCTGCTGGTGGTGGCTTAATCGGCACCGACTGGATTGGCGACCACCTTGACGACTTGAATTACCCACCCTTGCATTCCGAGGAGAGGTGGCCAAAGGCCGTCCGTGATGACGGGTTCTCGGGGGATTCGGCGTGACGAGAATAGGGGATTTGTGGGGCTTTTGAAAAGAAGATGAGAATTTAAATGAATTTTCAAAGTCATCGAAATAAACAACTTACACTTACTTACAAAATATGAGAACAGTGTAATAAGAAATTCAGTGACTCAAAACAGATTTAACGTTCACACTAAAATGTTCTGAAACTTCTACAAGAGATTTTCCAACAAGTGTCAGAAGACGATGCTCTGATATAAAGATTTAAAGATACAAAAGATAGTTTTATGGTTTGTTTGAAAAAAACCGTTCCATAAAATCTGTTTTTGTGTAGATTTTCGAATTTGTTCTCGAACTTGTTTTCTTAAAAACTTGGGAGGTGTCTGTATCCGTTCTTAAAAATTTAAGCCCTCCAACATTCGAAAACTATTTTTCAAACCCACATTTTTATGGACTCTCAATTTTGGACCGGTCAATACTCCTTTTAGAGGTATTTTATTATTTTTTTCACAGACAACAGATTCAAATCAAAATAATTAAATTTTTCAGTAAAATTTATCCGAAAGCTTGCACCTTAACCTGATTGTGTCCACATGTTTGTTTTTATGTTTTTTTTTCTCATTCAATTTTTGGGTTTCTACATAATCATACACTAAACATAAAATTACAGGTCCCAGCCCATTCTCGATCGAATGATCGACAAGTCGTCAAGTCGAAACATAAACGCCTTCGCTGTTCTGGCTTGTTGTCATATGACGGCAGATGCACTATCAATACATTTATTTTTTTATTATTATTATTTTTTGTTATTTATGTAACGTTGAATTTTACCTGGTTCAATAATTCGGTAAACTCTCAAAAGAACATCAATGAGTGAACGATTTTTTCAAGAATCTCTCTGTTACCTGCCTTACCAGAAGATTTGATATTTTCCACATTGTTTACAAACATTGATCGTCTGCGAAATTTTTTAAATTGACATGCACAAAAGATTGCAGAAGCGTTTTGTGACTTTCATTTGACATATTGTTTTTCCTATCAACAATTCAGCAATAAAAAAAAAAAGAATGACAGGATGTGACTTTTTTGGCAGCAAATTTAAACCGAATTCATTACTTATTCAATACCGTGACATAACTTTGACGGAAACAATTGAGCAAAGCAGAGCACCGCGCTGTTTTCTCTCAAATTCAGTCAAAAGGCGCTTCAAATCGTGCAACAATTTACCGTTAAGGTCAACCAATTACGCCACCTTTTGGCAGCAGCCTCTTTGGCTTCCTTTTTGCCACACCGCGGTTTGTCAAAACAAAGGAGCCTCACCGGCGGCTGTGTGGATGTCCGGACAAAAAACAAATGAGAAAAGAAAAACAAAGAAAAAACGCAACACCAGCGCGAAACTGTTGCTAATTTTAGACATTTCAATAACTTCCGTCTCGCGAAGATCGCGGTGATTGGTTGGTCGCTTTTTGCATCAGCAATCCGTTCGATTGCTAACAGAAAAAAAAACAAACAAAATTGCAGCAACAAATTATACTGTCAAAGTGACAGGTACAAAACGATTGCACGTCTCACAAATGGTGCTGTGTTTAGGTAGCTCTACCTTACTTTCCCAGTTTTCTTAATCAAGAAAAACAAACGGTGCATCCCGCTCATACTACATGTGAACATACACTTAAATAGGCAGATGCACTGTTTGTTTACAAGCCAATTATGGTCCTTTTGACAACCAAACGAGTAAAGTTACCTGAACAAAATCAATCAAATGACTATTTTGTTAAGCGTGCAATTGTTTTAATACATCTGTCACTTTGACAGTACTTCAAAGATGACATTATTTGTTGCTTTAACTTATGTTTGCTCAGTGAGATCTTAGGTTTTTTTTGGAGATTGTCGATAAAAAAAAACCTAAATTTTCGATTAAATCTCTGCCCCTCACGTCGTAGTGATTGCCAGAAAAAGGGGAGGATCTGGTTCGAACAACAACAAAAAAATCAGTATCTCACCCTTGGGCCATCATTAGTGGCGCCCCTCTGCGGCCTTTTCTGCACTGACGGTGAAGTTGATGAACGTTTTTTGTTGTGCCTGTGGCAAATTTTGATTATCCGCACCGGTTCCGTTTATTTTCGATGGTGTTACATGATGCGGAAAATGAGTTTCCGTCCGACCATGGGCACCGGTAGGCCTTTTGTGGGGTAAATCCGACTCACTTTTGAGTCATGAGTTAAATTCACTTAAATCAAATGATGTAAACTCGTCTTGTTTTCGATTCGTCGTTCAAATGTCAAGACCACGTTACACGTTAGCGCAATCATGCTCAAAATTAAGCTCAAACCACGATTTTGCCGCATACGTCCGGTACACAATCCCGCAGATCAACTTCTTCAAATCACGTCCAAAATCCGTCCCATTTGCATAACTTGACATAGTGCGTGCCACCGATGTGTGTGCGTTCCGGTCACACGTCACGTAGCAAGCCTTGAACTTGCGGTGATTTCACCCATGCCTGTTGCGCGCGTAGCCAGCCAATGCCGACTAGATCAAAGCTGGCGGAGGGGGGGAACCAGTTGACCCCGGTCGGTCAACGCTTGCTGCTCTCTATCTGATATCACTAGCCAACCAAGGCCAACCTGGGCCTGCTGGTTGTCCTGATTGCCAGCTTTCGTCGGTGTTTTCCAAAATACTTCGCGCGGATTTCGCTAGAAATCGCCACGGCCGGTACACGTGCACTCCGAACAGGTGGCCACAGAACGGCGAGCTGACCGCGACGACGAGCGCGCTCCACTATTCATTATTGAGCACGAAAAACCAATTGAAGGTTAACGGCTCGTTACATGGACCAACACACGTACGCGTACGTCGATGTCTGCGTGTAATGTGGCTGGCACGTTGCACGGCCATTAATCAACCATAGAGCTATCTAAGCCCGATCTCACGCACACTAGCACACCATTTGTTTTGCTGGCTGGTACAAAATTTAACCTCACTTTTTTTCGTGTACGTACACGCAATACATGCGCACGTAGATAACTCTATGGGCAGTAACGTTAAGTATCGACCACCACCACCGCCGTGTGTGTCCTTCCGTTTGCAGGACCAAGTTGTCGATAATCGTTCAGTTTTTTGTTTCGTTAAATATTTACGCGGAGAGTCGTCCTTGGCACGCTACGGTTCAATATCCTAGTGGTTCATTTTTAAAAGCCGCGAGCCAGTTATTACGTCGTAAGGGGGGACACCGGCGATGATGGGAACTTGGCGACCTTGCCCGGAATTTAGGACAATGGGCCCTTTGTGTGCTTTGTATGGCCGATTAATTGGTCGAAGAAGACGATTTTCGTTTATTTTGGAGTAAACATCGTTGTTTGCAATAAGGCAACAGTAACTTTTTTTGGGGTTTTAAAGGTCACATTAAATCAAACATAATTAAATTAAAATTCTATTGGAACAATGAAACGATCCGCCGGAAAGGTTAACTGAAAGCCCTTTGAATATTAATTTGTTGATAATCTTTGGACCGCTTATTACGATGTAACAAAACGGCACCTCTTATTCGGTGTACTGTGAATGAATCCCGGTCCTCATTCCTAGAACTTAAAATAGTATTTGAGATTTGCAAACTTTACCGAAGGTTGCAAAACGACCACACTGACGAATTCCGCAGAACTTTTTTCATCGTCCCGGGTTTTAAGTTTCCCTGGAAACAGGAGGACATTCAAATCTTGATACAGAATGTATCAATCAAAAAACGGGTTTCTTTGTGTTGTTTGTAGGAGCGTTTTACACATAGTGATTATTTTTTCATATCAATTTACTATTTTGGCCCCTGAATTCAGAACCATCAGTGACAGTTATTGTCCCAAAAAATAAAGACACCTTCTACGACCTTTATTCGTGACATTTGTCCTGATTTGCCCGAAATACCGGTGTGGGACCATCCATAAACCACGTGGACACTTTTTTGGGATCGTGGACAATCGCCATACCCCCCCCCCCCCCTAAAGTGTCCACGTGGTTTATGGATGGTCCCTGTCGGATGAAATATAATTGTGTATGTTTTTTTTTTCAAATTTATGATTATAAAAATACGTAAATATAGTACAGTCTAGACTCGATTATTCGAAGCCTCGATTACCCGAAGTTTCGGTTATCCGAAGGTTTGTATAAGAATTTGGGTAATGGAATCATGACAAATTTTTTTTTCGTGTTTTTATATTTTCTTTTGAATATTCGATTGCCATTTCGGCCGCCATTTGGACGTTAAAATTCTGAATTATTTTAGAGTAGTAGTTTAAGCTCGACAATCAAAAAAATGGCAACTAATTTGTTTTCTTGATTCAATAAGACCCTCCCATTTCAAAATGCATTACCTTGCATATGGAATCATATTTAGCATATTATGGTTAATAAAAATTATTAAAAAATTGATGGTTGGTATCCCATTTTTTTTTCGTTTAAATTTATGGTTACGTCTAATTTTACATTTTTTAAAACTAATGATTGCAAAACAACTAAACTAAAATTTTAACAATTTCATCTAATAAGCCAAATTAATGCTGATACAGCATGTAAAAAAAGTTTTTACACCCCTTAAGCATTATGTACGTTTTGTGATGAAACATATTAACAATTTAAAGTTTGACAGAAACCTAGTCCTACGTTTTGTCCAGAAACTCTTGCTTAACATTTTGCTACAAAATGCTCATGAAAAGATGCTTTCTTTGAAAAATTCTATGACAAATACTATTACAAAAATAAAAAAGGTGCTAAAAAGTTTGTACACTTTTCGAAAAATTTACATAAATAAAGTTATTTTTTGACAAATAACCATAAATCCAGTCTCCGAACCCAAAATAGGCATCCTTGACTGATAAAAAAAGTTTAATAACTACTTAGTATAAAAGTGTATATAACTCTGGAAATTCTATATAAAACTTATCGAAACCTATATTTTGAAATTTAATTTAACTAAATGTCAATATATTACCATAGGATTGCTAAATAAACATTTTGGAGTGGGTGGTATTCATAAAATATGAATATAAGTAATAAATAGGGTTAGTGAATTTTCACGATTTCGCGGACAGCGTGAAATTCGTGAAATTTGAAGATATCCGTGAAATTTGTCAATTTTCTCAAATCAACTCTTTAAAATAATAACATAAACAATATTACATTCATTAATAACTTTTTAAGTGAATTTTATTAGTTTTCAATTGAAAAGTGTGATATGAACCATTTGCAAAATTGTTAGCAAAACCTACATTAACATGAAATTGATAGAAAATTTACTAAGAAGCGAAAACTTGGTAGATGTTAACAAAAATCAGTTAAAGAAAAAAATCTCGCATTTGTTTTTATAAATTCTGTATTTTTCAATCGAAACTTGATAAATTTTTGTATTGTGTTATTATTTTGATTTTTTTAAAATCAAATAAGGCCGTTGCAAATATTTTTCAAAGTTTATATCGCCCCCTCTCTCCTTCAAAATTGGTCCGAAAAATCAGGGGGCAAAAAAAACTTTTTTCAAAAAAAATCAAAATTTTATTGAAAATAGAAGTTTAATCAACTGAAAACAATCTAAAATGCATTTTTCTTCATTAAGAATCATATTTAGCATGATTGGGCTGGATTAAAAATATTTTGAATTTGTATGAAATTCCAATGTACAGAACCGCGAAAACTTTTTTTTTCGCAAAAAAAATTTCGTCAATACTTAGATATTTTGAAAACTAATGATTGCAAAACCTGTCCAATTGTGCATTTTAAAAGACTTTTTTGCAATTCCGTCGTGAAACTACTGACTTTTCCTGTCATTCTTGAACGACGAAATAGCCTACTTTTCTGTACCAAAAATAACAGAATCGAATAGCAACACTTTTCAAAATAAATCCTGAAAAGTTCTACTTTTCAGCACTCAAATGGGTGCTGAAAAGTTGAACTTTACAGCACTTGTTTCGAAAAGTAACACTTTTCAACATTTTTTTGATTTAAACGAACCAATTTGCTGTTCGCCAAAAGTAGAGAGTATTGTGATCGATCAATAAAAATTGTTTTTTTGCAAGAATAAAAAATTTGTAGCTTTTGAGGACATGGAGTTGAAGTCAAGAAATCTTAAGAAAGTTGAAGGTGAGATCGCATTTTTTTATAATTATGAATGGGAGATGTTTATGGAGTTGATGCTTGTATCCAAAAGCAGTCTTTATTGTTTAATTCCGTTTGGTTTAGTGAAAATCTTCTCTGTTTATTGGTTCATTTTCGGTATACACTCAACCCCCGGTGGTTGGTCACTTTTTCGTTTGACACTATTTTAGTTTGTACCCCGTTGGTTGGTCAAAGTCAAACTAAAAAGTGACGAACTGTCACTTTTTACACGGCGCTCACGCACACTGCCAAAACAAACGTTTGGTAGTGTGTGTGAACTCCGTATAAAAAGGGGTGTCAAATTAAAAAGTGACCCCGTTCGTTTGACAACAGTTGGTGTCAAACCATCGGGGTTTGAGTGTAATAAGCGATGTTTATTTTTTTTTTTGCTGGACCAGAAAAAGCTGCAGGATTCCAAAATCAGCTAGGAAATTTATAATTTATAATATTTTCGCCGCAGTTCTTTGACGCCCGTAAAAAAGAAAAACCTTTTCTATCAGATCAACACTTAAAAATACATAATTTTCCAGCAAAAAATGTCAAAAACTAGACAAAATTAAACACATACTACGGATTATAAACAACTAATTTACCAGTAAGAAAAAAGTCATGCTTGTGCTTGAACAGCCTCCTACTTTGTAGATGTAAACAAAGTGGGATCATTGGAAAATCACGTTACGCATTCTCTCTATTCATCACCCAGGTGAGGACTTAACCAATCTTTCTCAAACTTTGGGGAGTTGTTTAGGACCCCAAAAGGAACTGGAAAATTGCTGTGGTGGAAAATCGATTTTGTTATTACACCCTAATGTCGCACGTCACTTTTTGACGTTTCGTTTTAATGTTTGACCTTGAATAAACAAAAAACGGAGCACGCAATGCAAACAATAACAAACAAACACGTTTTGATTGGCTCTGTGCATTGTCCTGAAATTTGGTTGTTGAAGTTCCGAGTTGTAATTTAGAAAATTTACGGTTGTCGAGTATGTAGGTGTGTCAAACGCGTTCTGATTTGAAATCCTCCCCCCCCCCCCCCTTCATGTTGTGTCAAGATAGCTCTACAAGATTGGAACTTCTTGAAATGTGACAACTATGTTTTTTCAGGCATTGTGAACTGCACAAAATGGCTTTCTTAACTCAATTTGGTCCAAAACGCACGTGCGACAAGTTAGCACGACAGCGACGCAATCTGAATTTTTAGGAATTTTTGGTTTTGGAAAAATCAAGGGAATTTTGGTGACGAAGGCAAACCTTGTAACTGTGAGAAATTTTGAGCAAAATCGGTTGAGGTTTAAGGGTCGCGATTGGTCGTTGAAGTTTGTTTTAGAAAATTTGAAGTTAAGGGGAATTTGTTTTATATATATTTCGGTTCTTGTAGAGTTTTACATTTGTGCAGTGCTACCAGAACTTTGAATGATTCACTGGCTGCAATGATTAACATTCTTGAAGGCGTTCTTCCATACCATGGTGCGTAAACAACGAGTGGCAAATTTACTGCCTTGGTTCTGCTTCTGCACTTCTCGTCACGAACCGTAAACATCAACAACCCAACCCGGGCAGAAGGGGCTCCAGAAGGTTTGTTATGGCTCTATCAAAGCCATCAAGCCACACTGCTGCGGCTAGATGATCGCAGACAACTTAAGCCTGACGAGACCAAGCCAAATCAAAGAAATCGAAAGTGTCGTGGTTGTGTGCGTGCTGTGAATGGAGCTTTTGGATGGAAAAACGAAAACGAAAAGAAGCCCAAATGAAGAAGTAGTGGAAGAAGTCGAAGAAGAGAAGCAGAAGGTGAAGATGGAGAGAAGAAAAACTTTGAAGGCCTCCACGGTTGGATTGCACACACTCACACCAGACTGCAATTAGCACTGGCTGCTGCCCCCCCGAACATGTGTATAAATGGATGTTGCTGTTGTGCGGTCTCTGTGTGTTTGTGTAAAGGTGTGCAATAAAAAGAGAGAAATACAGCACATAAAACCGGGCAACCTTAGATAAGTGTGTACAATTTCTTGGAGGAGGCAGCAATTGGATAATCGCGCCTCGTGTGCATAATAAAAGCGCTGCTGGCACTAAACTAAGTGGGGCTCCGCCACCGCCATGGCTAAATGCTTAACCATCAATTTGACAGAACCTGTCGGTAGCTTAATAAAAGAAGAAGACGAAGAAGCGCAAACAGCTGGTGTTGGTCAATGAAAACAGAATGGTGTTTTGTGCAAACGAAAATCGTTTTGCGCCTCCAACGCGCAGTCACGACTTCGAAGGACGGGTCTGATTGTCCAATTTGGACCTCTTCGGCGAGGGCACGTACGGGCGTGCGCCATTTGGGCGAAGATTCCCGTTGATAAGACGACTGCTGCTGACGCAACTGTCACGCGCGTGCGGAGCAGAACAATCGCATCCATTATGGTAAACTTTGACAGCCAACCATTATGGCAAACGCCACTAGCCGACCGAACGAATGTGATTGTTGTTCTTGACCAACAATTCGGTTTGCTTTTTTTTTTGTTCGCTCACTCACTGTTCTGACCAGTTCTTTGGCCAGAGTGTGCACAGCGGACTAGCGGGCTTACCTTAGCTTACACTTTTTCCTTCTTTATTTTGCATAATAATCCACTACGGCAAAACAGCGCACAATCTTGCTTAATTGCTGCTCTAAGCACAGCAGCAGCACCAGCAGCTGTGTGTTACTTACCGCCGTGAAAGAATGCGGTTTTTTAATGTACACAACAGTCCGTGCTGGACGGAGCCAAGAAGTGGGTACTCTCACGGAATGGCCCCATTCGAAGATCTTTGTTGCGCGGTCAAGATGATGAATGTTTTGTGGGTTCTGCTTTTAGAGAAGAGTTCTTTACAGAACATCCTCGACAAAAGTTTCAAAGTGATTGTTTTACGCTTGAAAATTGGCAACTGTTTTTCAAAAAGCATGACAAACAATCATTCCAACGGTTGGCATAATTAGTGAACGGACACGTTTGTTTTGTTATTGTTTTTGTTCCAATTGAGCGCTTCCTGGTCAATTAAATCAAATAATTACGCCCAATGTCCAAGCCACAAATAGGCCGGGAATGATAAGAGTTGAGCGTGACTGGGGTGTAAAATATTAGTCAACACGTGCTTTTTTTGCACCCTAACCGGATAGTTTGGAAATTGTAATCAGTTTGCGGTAGAACATAGAATACCGGGATCAAAACAATTTTGGTCAGCAATAATTTCAACATTGACAAACAATAAGCTAGAAAAACTAGGGTTGTTTTCCTTTCTTCAGTCAAAGTAGATTAAAAAATTTTAAAGTATTGTTTGAAAAAGTCGTACAGACATAAGGTATCCCAAATAAAAAAAACCTTTTGAATATAAGATAATCTGTATCTTGAAAAGGGATTTTCTGATCGATTTGTTGTCTTTGGACTTTTCAGAAAAAAATAGGTTAATCCCCGATTTCTTTATTTGGATTTTTAACATTAAAAGTTTAATTCTGAAAAAGGATGGGGAAAAATCTGGTACTGTGCACCGGACTTAGTCCGTGCGACCTACCCTAATTGAGGTATAATTGTTTGAAAGAAAAGATTTTTTGGGAAAAATTCTAAAAACAAAATTATTTCAAAATAGTAGTTTATGCAACAAGTTGCAAAAAGAGGTTTTTTTCCAGCACGAGTCGTACATTTATCCAACGAGGTTCACCGAGTTGGATAAATACGAAGAGTGCTGAAAAAATCAAGTTTTGCAACGAGTTCCATGCAACATTTTTTGCAATTCCAAAAAACACACACTGAGTGAATTTTTATGTCAAATTTTCATGTATTTTGTCAATAAATCGTTTAAATCAAAAAAATGTTGAAAAGTGTTACTTTTCGAAACAAGTGCTGAAAAGTTCAACTTTTCAGCACCCATTTGAGTGCTGAAAAGTAGAACTTTTTAGCATTTATTTTGAAAAGTGTTGCTATTCGATTCAGTTATTTTTGGTACAGAAAAGTAGGCTATTTCGTCGTTCAAGAATGACAGGAAAAGTAAATAGTTTCACGACGGAATTGCAAAAAAAAACATTTTTAAAATTAAAAACTAACTAAATCCACCTATGTGGTTGGAGCCTTCCTCACAACAATGGCTGTACACAAGTTTCATCTATTTTTTAGATCCGGCTTCCAAAAAGTACATCGATATCACTTAAGTGGCCATATCTCGAGACAGGGTTGCCAGATCTTCAATGTTTTGGGCTCGTTGGAAAGTTTTTTTGATAACCTAACCAACGAGAGGTCGGATGATGGACCCGGACATAGTTTACATACATTTAAGTGAGATCCGGCTTCAGAAAAGTACATAAATGTCACTTAAGTGGCCATATCTCGAGACAGGGTTGCCAGATCTTCAATGTTTTAGACTCGTTGGAAAGGTCTTTTGATAACCTAACCAACGTTGGGTCGGATGATGGACCCGGACATAGTTTACATACATTTAAGTGAGATCCGGCTTCAAAAAAGTATATCAATATCACTTAAGTGGCCATATCTCGAGACAGGGTTGCCAGATCTTCAATGTTTTGGACTCATTGGAAAGGTCTTTTGATAAGTTAACCAACAATAGGTCGGATGGTGGATCCGGACATATTTTACATACATTTAATTGAGATTCGGCTTCAAAAAAGTACATCAATATCACTTAAGGGGCCATATCTCGAGACAGGGTTGCCAGATCTTCAATGTTTTAGACTCGTTGGAAAGGTCTTTTGATAACCTAACCAACGATGGGTCGGATGATGGACCCTGACATAGTTTACATACAGTTAAGTCCAAATATATGTGAAAACACATTTTTATACATAACTTTTGAACTACTTATCGAAACTTCAATCTGTATAAAACTCGATCTATGGGACCTTAAACCAAGTCGAATGCAACAAGTTCGGGTCAAATCGGTTCAGCCAGTGCCGAGAAACATAAGCTAGTTTGTTGGTCACATACATACATACACACACACATACACACACACATACACACACACATACACACACACATACACACACACATACACACACATACACACACACACATACACACACACATACACACAGACATTTGTTCAGTTTTCGATTCTGAGTCGATATGTATACATGAAGGTGGGTCTACGACGTTTTCATACGAAGTTCATTTTTAGAGCAGGATTATAGCCTTACCTCAGTGAGGAAGGCAAAAAATGTTTGAAAAGCTGACAAAATTTCCGATAATTTTATTTTTTAATGTTATTTTTAAAAAATAGTTTTTCTTTGTGTTTTTCAACTCGGAAACTATAAGTTCCATTTTGAATGTTAAAAAAATCTTTTGTAAATTATTGTGCTTTTTTCAATAATAATAATTTGGAATTTTAGAATCAAGAGTAACTTTTTGAAAGGGCTGGAAGACTCGGTAGGAAAATTTTCAAATGTTTTGGCTTGATTTTCTTTTTCGTTTAAAATATATGTTCTTTTGATAAAACAGCAAATTTCACCATAGTTACATTTTTGAACATAAAAATTCAACCAATACTTTCCGAGATAACGCGAGCTGAAAAATGAGAGAAAATTGGGTAAAAAAAACTCACTGTTCACAAAATTTTAACTATAATATGCTGCTTCTCAGAAACCTGTAGTTGATCATCAAAAATGCGCAGTATTTCATAATTTTTTTTTTCACGGATATTTTTTCGTCATTAAGTATTTTTATATAGAAAAAAAAAGAAAAAATATGTATCTGAAAAAGCCTATAACTTACAATTTCTCACATTTTCACAATCACATTTTCTCAAAATCTTTTATCTCTGGTGTCATATTTTGCATCCTAACTCTAGCACAAAAAATGCCTTTTTTAGTCCCATAAGACACAAAAAAATCGAAAAATAATAAATAAGTATTCTGGGAATTTAAACTTAAGTGATAAAAAGCCGAAACAAAGAAATCAGGAAATTTAGTTTCAGTGAACCGTAAACCAAGGTGGCATTGATATGATTTCGATTTATTTTTGTTTTTTTTATCCAACTGAAAAGGTTTGTCTCAAAATTATTATTTTTCAAACATGTACTGGGATTGGCCACACAAGGTCTGTGCACCGTTTTTAGAAAAAGTTTTTTCAATAGTGTTTCAAAAAAAAGTCGCGTTGGAAATTCTTGTTTGGAATCCTAAAGTGATTTTAATGGTTATAGTTTTTCTTGTTAAAAGCGGATTTAAAGTGTGCAAATTTCATCCCGGGCAGACGGTAATAACAAAATTCATGGCATTCCAATAACAAATAATGTTAAAATAACAGAAAGTGTTCTTGTAAAATCCATTTTGAATTAGTGCTAATAACAGTTATTGTTATGATAATAAAATTTGTTTTTGGTCTGATATTGGTTGAAAGCCAACACAACTTTGGAATAACATTTTTTGTTAAGGAAAAATACCGCCAACTGTTATTGGGATGATCGGATTAGTTGTTAAAATAACAAAGATTAATAACAAAGATTTGTTCGAAGAATAACTAAAATTGTTATTGGTTTGTTATTACAGAAGGCCGTTGCAAATATTTTTTGAAATTACATTAACTTTGAAAAATATTTGCAATGACTTAACAATAAAATAAAAAAAAATCATAACGACGAATAACAAATCTTGTTATAAATAACAAATCTTGTTATAAATAACATAAAATGTTATTAACCTAGTATTTTCAAATATCAAAACATGTTATCACAGTCTGTGATGTTATTCCCAAGTTATTTCCGTCTGCTCGGAATGTTATACGTTTAATGTACCATTACTTAGGTTGCTGCTACAGTTTTAAGGCAAAAAATGAGGGTTTTTATCAACTTTACTAAGATTATAGTATTTTAACAAAATACCTAAAATATTTAGGTAAAATTGATGTAAAGATAGTTTTCTTTGATACTACTTTTTTTTATCCAAATATTGATTTATATTGCATTTTAAACTGAATACAAAACACGAATCAAAAGTTTAAAAGTGTTTATAAATTTGGCGTTTTTTTGGGTTATGTTTCAAAAACACATAAAACTTATTATTAAGTACCTAACTAATTTTAACTTCTTCTAGTGGACTTTTTCCCCAAAGAATCCGAGAATGCATTCCGTTTTCCAATTCGAGTGCATTTTCTTAAAGAAGTTCATGACATTATTAAATTAATTTATTAATTTATATGATGAATCATATCATTTTCGTAATTATAACCTTTGAAACTTTTCAAAATTTTATGCAAACTTCTTCTTGAAGTACTTTGAGCACTTTTTTTCTTCTCTGTCAGTACCATTTCGTACGTATTTAAATTGTACTCTTCATTTTGCGGAAAAATCTCAAACCCAACAAAGTCAATGTCATCCTGGTTTACGGGATGCATTAGATCAATTAGAAAAACCCTTTTTTTTAGTTATTTTCAGATGTTCATTTTGTATTACCAGCCCGCACAATTGCAAAAAATGCAAATGTTATTAGTCTGTTATTACAATAACAATTTAATAACAAGAAATTTATAACGAAGAATAACAAATCTTGTTATGAACAACATATAATGTTATTGGCCTAGTATTTTCAAATAGCAAAAAATGTTATTCCCAAGTTATTTCCGTCTGCTCGGGCACTAACCGTTGCCGCGGTAATTAAAAGTTTTTGACCTAACATTTCATTTGACAGCTCAGCGGTGACTCGGCTCGTCCATCTTTGGGCCAGTGTTGCCAAACAATCGATTTGTTTTCCAAACACCTGTCCGAGCATCGCCTCGTACGAATTATTGCTGTGTCTACGTTCACTCGCGCCATTTGCCAATACTTTGGCGAGCGAAAAATCCGTTTTGCTGTTTTTGCCAATATTGCTCAATGTTGGTGCTTTTCCTCCACCGTCTTTGTCTATAGCCTCAGCCTGCGGACAAACTGAGCCTCAGCTGGCGCGATTATTTGCAACCCGGTGTGTGGCATTCTTTGCGCGCACCCCCTCCTGAACACATATGTACGGGTGTGTGCGCAATTGCAGTGCAATTCCGTATTTCCAACACCTGCCTGGTGATGATGATCCGGCGCACTCTATGTCCACCATTTTTTATATTTCTTTTCTTACGCCAATCAATGGGAAATACCCCGGAGCAACGCAACGAAGTAGGCGTCGTTGGCCAAGACTCCGCCGTGCGCGCCTACTCGGTTCAAAGTTTCTTCCACGAGAAAAGCGCAAACTGCCCGGGTTGACCTTAATTATGAGCAGCTTGTGGCGATAATTGCAACTAACTTAGCATATCTGTCACAAGTTCAAGGGAAGCCAGAGCCGTCTCGTCGTTGCATAAGTGCAGGGGTGTGCGGATTGCCTTGATTTGTGCGCTACCTTCCGGGAAAACATCCGGCTGATCACGAATGGCTGCGGTGATTCTCCCTTCTAAACGTGTCAGTTCCGACAAAAAAAAAATCGACAAGGAAGAACTTTCCAGTTGGTTGAACTCGCTCCGATTCCGGCGATTCGTGTCCGCCAAGGTCGTTCGAATAAATCGCAGATCGGGCATGGTTCACTGACGCTGCCCACCACAAAACCGTTCTGTATGTGACGGGAAACCAGTTTGTCTAGCAGTACGGCAGCACGTGACATGCCGTCAGAACGGTATCGGACCTCTATGGCCGTAAATGCAGCACACATCAAAATTCCTTTTCCGTCAACCACCGCGGCCAGGGTCACCTGCAGCAGCAGGGCTGTCCCAAAGTGGGCACTGGCCGGAGGGTAACGAGAGTCGACCAGATTCGGACAGAACTTTGCTCGCACTCAAGATCAACCGGTACTCGGTTGCACAAGTTGAGTTTCGCTGTTGACTTTGAAGTCCGTAATGTTTGGCTCATACGGGGTCTAAGTGAGCAATTCCAACCATGCGTCTAGCAGTACTAGAAGCAAACCCTGAAGGTAAGGTGACAAGTTGTTACTGTCAAACGTAGGCTGAACTAGCTGTCACAAAATTTTGCAACAAATTCATCATTTTTTTTTACCGGGCAAACCCACTAACGCCACAGCCTACTGCGATCGTTATTTGTAGTTTCAATCGCTTCACGCTCGCAAACAAGCCGTATTAAAATCTCGTGTATATTTCTTTGGCGCTTGTGGAAAACAAATTGCGAAATTTCACAAACAACCGCACGACCGCGACCAACTCGGTGGCGGCGCGTTCAAGTCTTCAACGATTTCAACACGCGGAGATCGCTGCAGACTCTCGCGTAGACCACTACGCCTCGGAATCGATACCGAGCATGGACCCGAGTAATTGTACCCGGGTTGCCAGCCGCGCTCGAGAGTTTCGTGGTTTACGCCACCGGCGCGGTGGCGACGACGACCTCCAAAATCGCGAGGTGTTAAAAGGTGTGACGAAAACAAGCAGGGGGCACGCATAGACCGGCTTTGAAGACGACACGCCAGAATGACTCAGCTGGCAACACGGTCAGTACTGCCAACCCGGACCTGCTGCGTGCGTGACACATTCTCCCTCGGCACGAGCGATTCGCACGAAGAGAAGTCCACTTTAATGACATTCAAATGCTGTAATTAGTATGCACTTGGCGCGCTACCGTCGTTAGTACGCACCGAACAAGGAGTCCTTCGAGAGTCGTTAGAATTTTGTGCGCTCGCTCTCCCTCTCTCTCTCCCTTCTTCGTTGGACGGACTCAAGTGCTTTGTCTCTGCGGTTGCTTCGATTGCTCGCTCGCTCTCTTGCTCTTTGCTCATTGTTTGTACGCGAAGTTCTGACTCGGCGATCCATGGAGAGTCCATTCTCGCTGGAACTGTGATCGTGAACAGACGCGGACGCGTTTTCGATATTAGCGTGAAGAAAAGTGCCTACTGAAGACGAAGAGCGAAGTCTACGTGATAGTGTGCGAAAGTGAAGAAAGCGTGTGGTGAAGTGTTGCCAAACCCGGAGACTGAAATAAAGTGTGCTTCGTGAATCCAAAGAAGAGTATCAAATCGAAAATCTCAATTTCAATTTCAGTTCACATGTAATCCCGTGCCGGTAGAAAATAATACCCTACCAATAAGTGTAGTTTAAGGGGTTTACTTCCGTTCCTGACTGCAGTGTTGCCAGCGAAAAGTTAAGCAACGACGAAACGACGACGCAGCTAACGCCGGACTCGTTCGGTCCGTGTGCGTTATCAAAGGACCTTGGGACTATCTGACAGTAGCGGCCTGACAGCTGCGCTGTGATTCGAGGTGCGTGCGACGCTCGACAAAACCACCAAAACGGAGCCCGATACGCTCGACCGATAAAGGCCCCCCTCCCTGTTTCCAAAGGGGTTTCGGACTCTACGACTACGACTTCGGCGTTTCAAGTGATAGCAGCGCCACGTACGTGCAGCACATGACAAAATGTTAATAACGTGAGTATATGGATGGTTCAAAACCAGTTCTGTGATATTTTTTTGCTGTTGCTGGCTTGGATTTGAATTTCTATCGGTCACTAATTATATGGCTGCCCTGCCATAATCTGTTCGGGGGAAGGGATCGCCTGCTAGATCGGGGCTGGTCGTGTTCGCCGGCCCTTTGGGAATGCTGTCCAGTTGATGCACGCGTAGGCAAACGCGTTGATGATTGATAGAGGGAATTTTATAATTCGGTTGACATTGAACTGAAATTCGTCGGAGACGATCAAGGTTGGGTCGCTGTAACCCGTGAACAGTTCGATTTACTTTGAGGTTTTGATTGATTCTAAGGTGAATTGATATGGAGAATACGATAGTGATTTAAAATAAATATTTTATAAAATTAACTGTTATATTATTTTTTTCGCAATAACAAATCATTTGAAAAGACTGCAACCAAGTTCTGTTTCTCACCCCAGCTTACTGCTCGACCGGTTCAAGCTTCTCCATTGACCCTTCAGAAAATTAGGTTCCCGATTTCGACAAGTATCTCCGCAAGTACTCCAAATTCTCCATGTTTTGTGCACACGCTTTTTGCTCCCAAAACAAGCAAAAAAGTTCTTAATCACCTCTTTGTTCGACAACGGGGCGGCGCGTCTGACGTCACCGGAGTGCTTGACGCGTTGAAGATTCCGGAACCCTCTTGAGCGGTTCCACCGTGCGCGCCTCTTCCCGAGGGTCGTTTTTTGCGTCGAAAATAATTGGCTGAGACTTCAGTTAGCGGCGCCTTGCAGTGTTAATCGCTTCTCGATGATTTGCCAACACTGCTCAGACGTCACAGCTGCGCTGTCAGTTTTTTTGTGTTTTTTTTCTACCACGCAAAAATATTAACAGGGTTCGTCACTTTCCACTTGGAGTCTTTCGCCAAGGTTGTCGGTCAAAGTGGTCGGTTCCCTGACCTCTTTCGCGTCAAAATTGATTCGTTCCCCGGTGGTCACACGCGTTGATTGATGGTGAACCTCCTTTCAGACGCTGCCGAACAGTACGCAGCCATTGCGGCGAAGATTTATCGAGACAAATTGGCCCGCGGGCCTACTGTGATTGCAATAACTACTCAGCGTTGACCACAGCTCGTTAAGTGTGGTAGTGCGTCGTGCACTTTTAAATTAGCGTGCAGTCACCACCACCACCATTGTGGCAACAACAACAACAGCTGCCGCTGCCATAAAACGAAGAAAATACGCTCGAACTTCAACGAAACCGAAAACGGATGACCTTCGGAAATGTAGGCCGCAGCCGCGTTTTCTCTTCTTCGGCCGTCGTCGCCTTCTCTCACTCGTTTTTTTCGGTGTGCACCTTCTCTTTCGAGGGGGTCTGTAATGTCGTCGTCGTTGATGTCAAGTCGACGGCGGCACGCGGCCTGCATTGTATAATCGGTCGTGTGGGCTGGTCCGGCATTTTTGTGGACCTTTCGTCACTGACTCGGTGCATATCTACACCCTGAGCAGTGTGTAATTGACCGCGGTATCCAGTCGACGATCTAAGTCCGATTGTGACCACGCGTCGTGTACTTTCTAGCCGAGGGGTTTTATGGTCAAATGTCATCGCATTTACAGCCGCGCGCCATAATGGCGGCCGTAATGACAGCTCGTTACCGAGCACGCGTGCGCTCTTGGCGTTTTGGGTCACCACTTTTTTTTTTGGCATTATTGGGCCAATTGGTGACCGCATTGCTGAACTCTTAATGCTCTTTTAGTGTCACTATAAACAATCCTCAGTTTACCCAGTTAATCTAATCTAAAGTCAAACATCCCGTTCCGAAAAGGGATTGTTAGGTTTGTTTGCCAACAAACTTCCCAAAAAACTCGTTCAACAGCACACGAGCAGGCCATTAACTCTGGCCGGGCAAAAATTGAGCTCATTAGAGCTAGGTTTTGCAGACCCAAAATTGCTACCGGCCAACGCCATTATGGCGTACTTTGAACTCTGGCATGAGGCCATTATCGGGTGCCGTTAGCAGGAGAGCGGCTTAGTCATCGCGTTAACCAACTGCTGGTGGTTGTTGAACTCCAGAAAAATACAAAACGGTGGGATTTGCATGCGTCAAGTTGGCACTGATCTTGAATTGATTGGTTAATCTTGACATTCCATGCGCGTCGAACACTGTGGCTACTTCAACTGTCAAAGTTGTGCTATAAAAATGGTCTTATAGAGCTTGAAACTGTCAAAACTGTGCCATAATGACTGCTTTAAATCGTGTAGGGTGAAAGCGTTCAGATTTCCAACACGTGCGTGCAACTTTTCGAAACCTTCGGTATTAGGTCAAACCCCGTCAAGTTCAATCGCGTTGCAAATTCGGCTCTTCTTGAGCGTGTATAGAAAATGCGCAAAGCTACTCTTCAAAGCGCCTCTTGATTGGTTTTATTTTTAGCTCATTCTGTTTGTGAGTGTGTGTGTGTGTGTGTGGCGTGCACGCTCAACTCGAGGTGAGTGAAACTTTGATGTTTGAAGAGTGTACGTGAGAGTGACATTCGCCGACGACGGACGACGGTTTTTTTTGGGTGTTTCTTCAAAGGTGGTGGATTTCAAGGTCCGCGTAGCGATTGATTGAAGAGTTGAATTCATTTGCATACACAAGCAAACACACACATACACGCGGTGACGTTTGTATGAGGGGTGTGACTGGAATGATGAGCAGAGAGGGGAGAAGATCGCGAACAGCAGATGTTTGACATTCCAAGCTTGTCGTACCATTGTCTTTTATGGCAAGTTATGCTGCTATTGAAGGATTTACTTTGTAAATTTTGATTTATAGTCTCATGATCTTGATTATTTTTTAAAGAAATAATCAATAATTTTCAAGAAATCTCGTAAACATATATGAGAGACCTGACCGCACGCGAAGCGATGAACTCCCACATTTTATAGCAACTGACAAGATATTCATTCGAGATTTGTCAAATTTTAGGAATACAATTATGGTAATGGATATCAATAAACGTGCATTCCACTTGAGACGCACCGGTATCTAAAATTAAAGAAAATAACAGGTGTTCCATTTCCGAGTAAACTAATAAAATTGTACATTTGAGAAGGGATTTTCCGATCGGTGCACATTTGTCGTGCTAGTTGCTGTTCCAGTTTACAAATTAATAATACGGAAAGCGGAATTAGCATTTTGTTCAATGGAAGTGGCTTGATTAGACGGTGTCGATCTTGACTAGTAGTAATCAAGAGTTGTATCTCAATTCAGGTTAATTTACGCAAGAATCCGTTTCCCTTCCGCTAATAATAGATTTATTGGTTATATTACGTGGAAAAGTACGTTTTTTGCAGCTTAAGATCAGTACGGATAAATACTTGAACAATTTTTTTTTTAAATCTTGGTACACTAAATAAATCAACTGCTTTAAATATTTAAGCTTTGTCCACTTAAGTTTAGCGAAAGAAAAAAAAGGAAATTGATTTCAAGGATTTAATGAAAATAATTGGGTAATTCTCTACCAACTTACACGAAATCGGGAAGAGTTGCCCCGACCCCTTTTCGATTTGCGTGAAACTTTTTTCTAAGGGTAACTTTTGTCCCTGATCACGAATCCGAGGTCCGTTTCTTGATATCTCGTGGCGGAGGGGCGGTACGACCCCTTCAATTTTTGAGCATGCGAAAATAGAGGTGTTTTTCAATAATTTGCAGCCTGAAACGGTGGGTGATGAGATAGAAATTTGGTGTCAAAGGGACTTTTATGTAAAATTAGACGCCCGATTTGATGGCGTACTCAGAATTCCGAAAAAAAACGTATTTTTCATCGAAGAAACACTTAAAGAGTTTTAAAAATTCTCCCATTTTCTGTTACTCGACTGTAAAACAATTTTGGAACGTGTCATTTTATGGGAAATTTAATGTACTTTTCGAATCTTTATTGACTCAGGAGGGTCATTTTTTCATTTTGAACAAAAAATTTTATTTTAAAATTTCGAGTTTTTTATAACTTTAGAGGGTTATTTTTTAGAGTGTAATATTGTTCTACAAAGTTGTAGAGTAGAAAATTACAAAAAAATGATTTATATACATAAGGGGTTTGCTTATAAACATCACGAGTTATCACGATTTTACGAAAATTTTTTTTGAAAAAGTTGGTCGTCGTCTACCATGAACGTTCATCGTCACCCGCGACAGACACCGACGACAAAACAAAGAGGAACACAAAAAGCATTTTTTTTTTCAAAACTTTTTTTTGTAAAATCGCGATAACTCGTGATGTTTATAAGCAAACCCCTTATGTTTATATATCAAAATTTTTGTTATTGTCTGCTTTACTTTGTAGAACATTATTACACTCTAAAAATATCCCTGAAATGTTAGAAAAAAAACATGAAGTTTTAAAATGAAAAATTGTGTTCAAGATGAAAAAATGACCCTTCTTGGTCAATAAAGATTCGAAAAAAACATTAAATTTCCCTTAAAATGACATGTTCTAAAAAAAAAATTACAGTCAAGTAACGGAAAATGGGAGAATTTTTTAAACTTTTTTAGTGTTTTTTCGATGAAAAATATGTTTTTTCCGGTATTCTAATTTAACACAAAAGTCCCTTTTACACCAAATTTCTATCTCATCACCCATCGTTTCAGGCTGCAAATTATTGAAAAACACATCTCTTTTCGCATGTTCAAAAATTAAAGCGGTCGTACCGCACCTCCGTCACGAGATATCAAGAAACGGACCTCGGATTCGTGATCAGGGACAAAAGTTACCCATTAGGACAAAGTTTCACGCAAATCGAAAAGGGGTCGGGGCAACTTTTCCCGATTTCGTGTGAGTTGGTAGAGAATTACCCAATAAAGCAAATTTTATATGAAAATAGTATACAAATTTATGCCATGTGGGTTTGTTTTAATTTGATTACCTTCCAAAATAGACCTGGGACTTTAAAAAAATTTAATACAATTACATTATTTTAAATCAGAACTTCCCATCCGGTTCAGCAAAACCCCCTGGGTTCGCACATCTTCCGGTCACATCATTTGAAAATTCTCGCTAAGGACTCGTCACGTCTGCGCCGGCACTTCATTACCCAAATGACATGTCATTACCTGAGCCTGAGCAGTCACTTCACACCGCACAACAACAGCAATAACTTAACAATTTGCTCTTCTTTGAACCCAGCTCACGTCACAGTCTCCTATGATTGTGCGGTTGCCGCCCCTCCCCATAATGGCCACCACCCTTGACAGCTACGGCTGGCCCTTGTACTTGAGTCTCGCCGCTCGTTCCAAGTATGCAATTTGCTAGAAAACAGAGAGAGATTGACAAATGGGCCATCCCCTCGCGTCATGACCGGCTCTTGTCAATGTTAACTCACCGTGCATTTTTTGTTGTTGTCGTTTTGTTTACATTCCGCTCGCGTATCAAAGCAGGCTTAGAGGGCAAGCTTAGTACCCTTCGCAGTAGGCACTTGACTTTGGTTATATGTAAGTTATATGTTTTGTCCATTAGCGAAGCCCTCGTGGTGACGCCGTCAAGCCAAGATTATTTATAGCACCCAGGTGCGAATTGTCAAAGCAATGCCATAATGGCCGGCCGCCATAACTCATTTGGCGTGCTGTTGCGCGGCAGCAATTAGCTAATGCAACCTTGGACGGATTAATTGGGTCTAGGTCTAGGATTAATGCGTCCGTCGTCTTGGTGGTGGTCATATAACTCCGCTTAGATGGCTCCTGCCATAAAACCGGCTTGCCGGCGTTGGGAAGGAAGTTTGTCCGAGGAGGGCGCCCTCGTGGCTGCTACCGTCTTACAAGGTGGTGACTTCAACAGGTTTGCCGGCCAACACTACGACTACGACGAAGGTGAGGTTAATAAAAGTAATAGCATTTTACCGTCGCTTTTGCTTTCGAGGGCCCTTCGGCTTTTTCCTGGGCAGAAGGCTCCCCCCGGTGAGGAGTGGTTTTGATTAATAGTGCGGGTGACCTTCACATCTGGTGAGGTGTCGCCTAGCTGGGAATGTGGCCAGATGGGCTGGACATTGCCCCGCGGGGTTATGAACCGGATAGGGTCGAATAAAAAAAGATTTATTTCAGCAATGGAAAACGCGAGAAGGGAGTGCGTCAGTAGAAATATTAGAATGTTATTGGTTGGCATTTCATATTGAAGAATTTTGTTGAATCCGTTCAAATATAAAAACAATAAATTTCCAATAAATTCATCAATCAAAATGATTGCTAATTCAATTTCCCTCTAATTTGAAGTCACTCGTTCGTAAAAAGAATCCGACAAACTATTGTTAATTTTTTGACAGCTGTCAGGTGCTTTTAGCTAATTTGAATTAGAGAATCCCAGGGCCTCGCCTCGAAACGTCATACAGGAACAAAAGCTGCGTACCGAAGAATGGCGGAGGATGCGTTGACGTTTTGGAATTTTGACAGTCTGGAACGGATGAATTACCCTAATATCGCACATCATAAATACTGTTTCAGGGTAATTTGCTAATTTGTTTATGTGTGCCTTTTTATGGAAATTGCTTTTAAAACATGTTCTTTCCCGAATTTAACATTATAATAAATTGTTATTATAGTTTGGTAGCGTAATACCATTATAAATTCAATAATTAAATTTTGTTTTGTCTAAATTTGGGAGACATTCATCATTTCATACACTTTCTGGAACACTTTGAAACAAACGTGGGCAAATCAATACACATTTGATTTTATTGCCTAAAATTAAATAAATATATCAGTGCTAAGGGGTCGGAACGTTGGTCGGAACCACTGGAGTCGGGTCTTCCAATGTTATGAAATAGAGCGAGACAAAGAAAACAAAAACAAGCAAAACCCTACAAATGATGCAAAAGAGAGCAGAGGTGACTCAAAAAAAAAATGCATTGAACTTTCAAGGACGTTGTTGCATTTACCGCTGCTTCGTGTGTGCGTGTGTGTTTTGGTAAATAAATAGTAGACTATGGTCGAAAACAGGTTTCTACTAGTTGCAGCAATCCGCGCGCGATCTGCGCGGCCAACTTGGATGTTTTCTGCATTTTTTTGGTTCGTACTGTTGGTTTATCGATCCATACACACACATTTTGAAACCGGTGAATTTTGTTTGACTTTTTGAGAAGCTTTTATTTATTTTTATTTAATTTTTTGAGTAATGTGTTTAAACTCTGTTTTGTGCATCATTGCTTTTAGGTTATGTCACATGAAACCTCTTTTCGGGTCAAAATTGTCAATTTTTCACATTAAAGCCAACTTTGTTTACATTTTTTCTTCTTTTTCTTTATTTACAGAGGCAGCGAGACGAGTGTAGCGACGATCGACGATGGAGGGACGATGTGGGCCAGGCAGCAGCACGCGGTATCGGTGCGACATGCCTTCAAACAGTACGGCTCAAAGAAGAAACCAAACCAGGTTCTCTCGAACCTGAACATGACAGTAGCCAAAGGAACAATGTGAGTAAATGAGCTAGTTAACACTAATTTTGACAGTTTTTGACTAAGACAAAAATAACTTAAAATTTCCACACGCTAAATTCCAACCTCAGGAACTAATCGCAGCTGATTCAACAACATTCGTTTTGCTAAACCAGCTCGGTTTCCATTCTTGTTAAGTCATAGTATGACGGCTCGCAAACGCAAACACGCATAGCTAAGATGGTTGCTAATATCATTTTCATGCAATTAATCAGCCATTCAACGCGGCGTAATAACGAAAACAAACGAAAAACCTCGGCGAATCCGACACGCACGGATATTAGTTTCAATTTAGTTTAAAGTTTTCAAAACGATCGTTTCTTCCGTCCGGTAGAGGGTGCCCCTCGTCTGTCAATACGCGTTCTATGCGAGGGGTGTCTACACGTGGTGTTTTCTAATGACGCGTGCAGTTTTCCATTATCGCGCGCTGGTTCCCCCTTCACATGCAAGCCACGTAAAGTCATACCCCTGGGAACCGGGGAAGCCCCAAGGTTCCTGGCTTAGATGTAGCACGCATCGCTCTTTGAGATTAGGTGCGAACGAATTTTAGATAAAATATTGACGTAATCTAAGTTTAGTTTCTTGTAAAAAGTGTACCAAATAATACCAAATTTTACATCCCTCTTCCCCTCACATTGATTGAACACACATTCACAAACAAGATGAGAGCTCGACTCTTGACGAAAGTGGCCATTATCATCTTTTCACTTGCGCTAACGTTTTCACAGCGCTTAAGTTATAACATTGTTTACAACTACCGACAATATATTCTCTTGAACATGTTTTAGCTTTTCACGTGAAAAATTATCACGAAACATGTAATTAATTAGGAAGTGCTAACAATAAAACAAACGCCATAAGTCACTTGACGTTTAACCTATTCTCGTCGATGGCTGATGAAAATCGAGCGAGAAGCGAAGGATTAGGGGAAATATACCCTTTCTAATCAAAAACCTATCTTCGTCATATGGAGAGTTTGATGCTCGATTTAAGCTCCAAAAATACTATTTAGGCTATAAACTTACCAGCAACAGCACCGCTTCGAGTAAGCACGCAAATTTATGCCATTTACTGGCCAAAAAGATCAAATTTAATGCACTTTTGATCATAACTTCTATTTTACGAGACCATTTCTCATCATGTTGGTGGCACATACACATCCACACGCAAGATCAGAGGTTAACTGCTTAACGAAAGTCGCCATCAATATCTTTTCACTTGTGCTAACGATTTCAAATCGCTTAAGATAAAAAATTGCTTCCAACTACCTGCAAAATGTTCTTTTGACCATTACTTAGTCACTCACTTGAAAAATAATCCCGAAAAATGTAAATAATTAGCAAGCACCATAACAAAAAAACAAACGCGCTAAGTCTTTTGACGTTGCAATTTTGAAAAACAGCACTAAGCAGACCCAAAAGAGCGCTGGAAGAAAAAAAGAACTAAGCTAAAAATGGAAAAATGGGCGTGGCCCAATGCACTCGACTGATTAGAATGCATTTTTGAAATATATTTTTTAAATGCTTGTAAAAGGAATAGCAAAACTTTTAATAAAAGTGAAAATAAACAGAAATGTTCAGAAAAAGTTGCTCTACTCGTTGGTGTACTTGGTTTTAGTAAATTTCAAGGAACAATCCAGATTATCCAGTATCATTCAAACACGACCGCTTATTAGGCTTAAAATGGGCATATATCCCCTATAAAGAATAAAAGGAGGGCCACCAACACCACTAGCACAACATGTCAATGAGAGCCAGGACACATGTCAGTGATGCCAGGACACTTTTAATGGGAATACTACCTTTTTCAAAAAGTCTTTTATGCATAGTCAATCTATAATACCTTAATTGAAAAAAGCTATCAAGAACTAGCATCAGCTAACTTTCCCACATAATTACAACTAGTACAATAAAAAAAACTCTTGTTACACAAATCGCTGATTCAATTACAATATTTAGCATGAACTTGACAACAATCCGGGACCCGTGGTTGCCTCTTACCCAGTTGGCCTGGTTTCGATCCCAGAAGGTGTCCCGGTGGCATTTTTCGAGACGAAATTTGTCTGATCACGCCTTCCGTCGGACGGGGAAGTAAATTTTGGCCCGGTTTAACCTTGATGTTAGGTCGTTAGCGCAATCCAGGTGTAGGAGTCGTCCCCTGGGTCGTCCTGTCTCGGTAGAGTCGCAGTTGTTTGCAGTTGGACTAACAATCCAAAGGTCGTCTGTTCGAATCCCGAGGTGGATGGAAGCTTAGGTGTAAAAAGAGGTTTGCAATTGCCTCAACAATCAAGCCTTAGGACATCTATTTTCGAGTAGGAATCTCGCAATCGAAAACGTCAAGGCAATGCAAATAATTTAGATTTAGATGAAAAAAAAAATTGGGACCGACAACTTACTCGCGGGTATTTCTAGGGTGGTACTGCAGTGAAGGTCACAAGGTGAAAAATTTCTCGCCGCCGCCGTTTTAATGAGCCGCTCGCGTTGAGCCTTGTTAGAGCTCACTGACGACTGCATTTGCTTAATTTAAGCCGAGTGCGCTAGCACGTGGTGAAAATGTACATTCTACTATAATTGTTGGTTGTTGTTGCTTTCGAGAAGCAAATCCGAGCAAAATACTTGAATACGTAGCTCGAAGATTACCGGATTGAGTTTGTACTAGCGATTGCTACGAAAGTTTCTTGAAGTTGGAAATTTTCTGCCTAGGGCTAAAAATGGCATTTAAATTGACAGTTGAATCACTCAGCAAATAATATTCTGTCATTTTTTATAACAACTCCATTATGGCACAATGACTTGCAACGCAAACAAGTCGCGCACCGATCGCTTGAGGTGATCTATTTTTAGCCCTGTCCAGGTACTTTTCCAAAGCCGCTGCTCGCTTGTTGCTTTTTTGCGTCCCCTTTCCATCTGCATCAGCTTGTTTACATCGCGCGGCGACGTCTAGTGTGCGACGCGGATATAATGGAACCCTAATCTGGAAAGTCCGTTCGTTACGCCCTAATCGATTATTTCCCATCGACACGCTAGGCAGCGGTAGCTGTAAACTCAATTTAGATGTTAACTGCAAACCCACATTGTTTGTTATGACGTGTGTCAATCAGTGCCGCGCGCTTTGACAATTAGTTTTATAGCAAACGAGCGTGCCATTATGGCAACGTCTGACCACAGACAAACAGACATGAAAGTCGAGGTCACTAACTTGTCCCAAAAATGTAACGGTCATTTTTCAAAAATCTTACAGCATGGTTTTTGCTTTCCGGATTCACCACCAGAGGCGCCTTTGTGCTCAGCGCTAGTCTTTCAAATGACAGCTGTGAGCTTCATTTTTATTCTGTTTTGGTTGCCGACAACACGTTGAGCAATTTTTTAGAAAAATCTTCGGACGATTTTGTTCTTCTGTGACCCCCCGTCGGATCGATCGGCCGCTATCAGAACCTATTGCCTCCTCGATTGCCTCGGTGGATTGGGCTGCGCTTGTGCCTGTGTAGATGACTTTACAGTGCATGTCCTTGAATAACCGGTGCAAAAAGGGGAACTTGCCACCAGTTGCACAGCTTCGTTCCCTTAGGCGTGTTTGTTACCACGTTAGAATTAACGTGGTTAAAGAACCCACCGTCTGTTGGTGGGTAGAGTCGTCAACGCCTTGTTTAGGAGCCCAACGAATTTTCTAATTGCTTGGTGAGCTAGGCCATCAGAACTTCAGAATTCGGAACAAGGTCGAGTCAAATAAAAACAATACGTGCAGGGCATTCTACCCTCCGATAGACCCTTGTCTAGGAACTGATAAAGGTCAATTTCTTCTACGTCTTTACAGAGAAGGGTGTCACCGCTGTTGTCCCATGAATGGAGCATATTTCGTTGACCAAATGACCTCCCAGAAGATGGAAACACCAACTTTACAGCCGCCTTGAGCGATCGTGTAACGGCAGGAGGACATTCCGTCGCAATGGTCATATTCTTCTCGTAGCGGACAACGGTCCAGATTCAATGTTTTGTTTTGGTTTCCATTGTGATGCTGTTCTGCGTACGTCGACATACACACATACACATACCGAACTGTCATTCAGGAAGAGAAGATTCTCGGAATCGTAGAAAGGTGTCGTTAGTGAGCAAACAAAATTCAAATTCAAACTGGTCCCACTTTTTGAACAGAAATTTGTTCTAACTTTCATGTCTGTTTGTCTGTGGTCTGACGTTTCTTGCAACTCTGTTGCCAGGTTAAAGCGGTGACCAAACGGGAAGCTAATTTTGCGCTCGAGGAAGTGGCAGCGGGTAATTTTGCACGCATGGCCTGCTGCGTTACCGTTTTGCGGTTTCCCACGCATCACTTTTTCCAGTCAGTGGTCAGGGAAATTGCTTTTCCTCTTGCGGTTAGCCACCACGGCCGGCAGAATGATTCAGATGATGGATGTGACGCTATGCAGCCATTTTGTCGCGTATTGGTGCGTGACCTGGACCACAACAGCGAGCTGGTCACGAGCTAGGAAGTGTTGATGTAATGAAGCGGTTTTATCACCCGGGTCATGCCAAAATGTGCAAAGTTTAACCTACGATCGCGGTCGGGGTGGCGGCCATTTTGGCGAGCTGTCATTACTTTCTGCGCGTGAAGGTTAAGCGCCTGTCAGCGATGTGCGCGTGACCATTTTCGGACATAATGAGCAATAACAGTGATGATCGCTGACAATCGCTACGGCATTAGACATTCCGGTCAGAAGATTCTCGCGAGACGCAGACCTCCCGGTGCGGGCTATTTTCGGTGGCGGACGTGACTGGACTCGCCAAACGGTTTTGCTTCGATTGTTTGGATACAAACCTTTTCTTCGATTATTTCGTTGCAGTTATGGACTTTTAGGAGCATCCGGTTGCGGCAAGACGACACTTTTATCATGTATAGTGGGACGAAAGCGGCTGAATCAGGGAGAGATTTGGGTGCTGGGTGGGAAACCAGGGACAAAAGGTTGGTTTGAGTAGTTTTTTTTTGTCGAACGATTGGTTTAACCTTTGCTTTGCAGGATCTGGGGTGCCGGGAAAGCGCGTAGGTTACATGCCACAGGAGATCGCCCTGTACGGCGAGTTCTCCATTCGGGAGACCATGATGTACTTCGGCTGGATCTTCGGCATGCAGACGACCGAGATCCGCGAGCGGTTACAGTTCTTGCTCAACTTTCTGGATCTGCCGTCGGAGACGCGACTGGTGAAGAATCTGAGGTATGTCTGAGAAAAAGGTTCCTGTTTGAAACGATCGGTTGACTCATGGACGTACTTTGCAGTGGTGGCCAGCAGAGACGAGTGTCGTTTGCCGTCGCCCTGATGCACGACCCGGAGCTGCTGATCCTGGACGAACCCACCGTCGGTGTCGATCCATTACTTAGGCAAAGTATATGGAATCATCTGGTGCACATTACCAAGGCTGGCCAGAAGACGGTCATCATCACCACACATTACATCGAGGAGGCTCGGCAAGCGCATACGGTAAGCTTCCGCGACGGCACAGCTCTACCCTAACCAACAACTAACAACGAACCACTTTTCTCTAGATCGGTCTGATGCGATCGGGGCGCCTGCTGGCAGAGGAATCTCCAGCCTGTCTGCTGTCGATGTACCGCTGCAGTAGTCTGGAGGATGTCTTCTTGAAGCTGTCCCGCAAGCAAGGACAACAGAATGCCGCCCCTGCTGAGCTCAACATAAGGTACGTCAATCTGGAGGACACAGCCCTATCGAACAGTGTTTGAACTCACTTCTTCTTCCCTTTTGCAGCAATAACATTTCGCTGTCCGCGCTCGCGTTCGGCAAGGCCAAGGACAACCCCGTCTACGTGAGTCAGGAGAGCGGCGTCGTCGGGTTAAACTTCCATCAAAGTAAAGAAGTACTCATTAGTGATACCAACGGTTCGACGTACGCAGTAAGTACCACCGCGTAGGAAAAGGTACCAAGCAGTGTCGGTAACTTCTAACAGCTCGCTTCTCCCCAGATCAACGGTCTAAACGGGTCGGCACCGGGAGTGATCAGCCAGGCGGTGGAGTGCGATGATTGTGGGGATTGTGGTTCGGATTGCATGCAGGTGGGTTCGATAGATCCAGGAGGTCACACAAGCTATGTGGAATCTAATCCGTTTTATCTCCATTTACTCTTCCCGAGCAACAGCTTACGACGCGGGGTAAAATGAAGGCGCTTCTGGTGAAGAACTTTCTGCGGATGTGGCGAAACGTGGGCGTAATGTTGTTCATCTTTGCCCTGCCAGTGATGCAGGTGATTCTGTTTTGTTTGGCGATTGGACGTGACCCGACGAACCTACCGATGGCGATTGTAAACGGTGAAATGAACGCGACCAACATGGGCGACTGCTACTTCGATGCCGGCTGCAGCTTCACGAACCTTTCCTGTAGATACCTGAGTCATTTGAACGAGACGATAGTGAAAAATTACTACCCCGATCTGGACTCGGCCACAGAAGCAGTGCGGTTGGGCAACGCCTGGGGTGCGCTCTACTTCACGGAAAACTTCACCGATGCTCTGGTTGCACGAATTGCGCTTGGTATGTATAGGGCTGTGCCTTGCGTGGATTGAACGCACCCATTTCATTCATTGAACGCACCCTTTGTACTATGCAGGCCGAGACGCGGACGACGAAACGCTGGACCAGTCGGAGATTCGAGTGTGGCTTGACATGTCCAACCAGCAGATCGGTATCATGCTCAACAGGGACTTGCAGGTAGCGTACCGGAATTTTGCCCAGGAGCTGCTGCGAGTTTGCGACAATAACCCGAAGCTGGGCGATGTGCCAATTCAGTTCAAGGACCCGATCTACGGTACGAACGACCCGTCGTTTACGGACTTTGTGGCACCGGGAGTTATTCTGACGTAAGTTTTGCTGGCACAGATCTACATATTAGACGCTAACGCTAACGTCTTTCACAGTATCGTCTTCTTCTTGGCTGTTGCCTTGACATCGTCGGCGCTTATCATCGAGCGAACGGAAGGCCTGCTGGACAGATCGTGGGTTGCCGGAGTGTCCCCTGGAGAGATTCTGTGCTCGCACGTCGTTACTCAGTTTGTGGTGATGTGCGGCCAAACGGCGCTGGTTTTACTCTTCATGATCGTAGTCTTTGGCGTGACGAATAACGGAGAGATCGTGTGGATCGTTCTGCTGACCATTCTGCAGGGTCTGTGCGGTATGTGCTTCGGATTCGTGATTTCCGCCATCTGCGAACTGGAACGGAATGCCATCCAGCTGGCGCTGGGTTCGTTCTATCCGACGTTGCTGCTCTCCGGAGTGATCTGGCCGATCGAGGGTATGCCACTGGTGCTGCGGTACGTGTCGTTGTGCCTTCCGCTGACCTTGGCCACTTCGTCGCTGCGATCGATTCTGACCCGCGGCTGGAGTATACTGGACGAGGACGTGTACATGGGCTTTGCCGCGACGCTCATTTGGATCGCACTCTTCCTGGTGGTCACGATGATCGTCCTTAAGCTCAAGCGAGGCTAGAGCTCGTACTGTAGGATTTTGTGTTTGTTTAGGAATCATTATTTATATGAGAGCGCTTGCACACCCCGGCACTCAACACACCATCATCACGCTTTGTGTCGGTGCACATAATCTTATGCTTTGTAAATTTCATCTTGGAAGACGTATACAATTCCAAAAAATGGGGCAAGCTGCTACAGAATGCCCCTAACATTGACTGGGAGCGAGGAACATGTCCTCAAACTTACCATAGTATGCTTCCCTGCGTTCACCGCAACCGCTGTGCTCAGAAGGCACAGCTCTACACAGCGCACCACATTGAACGCACCCACCACACGCACACTCTTTCGACTTAGGACTTTAGCACGTAAGCACAACCCTGCTGCTGCTGCTGCTTCGGAGTGGTGAACCTAATCCGTCCCTCTTCCCCGAACCCCCCTCTCTCTCTCCCTCGTACTCTATCTCGGTTCATTGTTTATGTGACCAAACTTAATTTGCTCAATTTTAAGACGTAATTAATACTTCCGACTTTCGAGTTGGTCCACATTGACCGCACACTGCACGAACAAGCTCAATAGAAAAACCTTAATGTGTGCCACCCCTCGTTCACTCGCAAGTGACGGAACGAAACAAACACACACACACATGTATCAGAAGAAACAAAAGCAAACCAATAGTTTTCAAACGAAAGGAAAGAAAAATCGAAGAAAACAATGATTGAACTGTGATTATAACTTTTTTTTCTTTTTTTTTATATACGAATAATACCTGTTAGACCATTTTATACGCTAACAACGAAGAGGAATGACCCCTTTTCTGCGCGTGTAGGGAAAGATTTATAATATTACGCGGAAGGATGAAGGAGAAGAAAGAAAAAAAAACCATAGACTTAAACAGTGTAAAACGAGCAAGGAGGATTTTGTAATTTTTGTTCTTGGTGACATTTTCCGCCGAGTGTACTGCGGAGGAGAAGGATGAAAACAATTTCTTTAGTTTTTGTTGTTTTGTGTAAAAAATTTAGGAATTTAATGTTACAAGCGGCGGAGAAACATCACCATCGGAACCATCAAACATGCATGGCATATGTAATCTAGTTTTTATATTTTGTGAAGGGTTTAATGAAAGTGAAAAGATACAAAAAAAATTGCAAAAATAAGCAATCCATCCATAGCTGTAATTTGTTACTGTCCCTCCCCTCCTCCTCCTCCTCCGTCCCACTTTTCCCCTCCTGTCTAATGCAGTGTCGTGGAACCTGTTTAACCTGATTATTTGCTACGCAAGTCCTGGCTTTGGGCTGCGCCGCAAGTGTTGCTAACCTTAACATATGAACTAGGCGGTTTTTTGACAGTGGACTTGATTTATATTTTGTTTTTGAAAATTTAGGGCAAAAACTGACACACACAAAAACATAACTGGAACGTTATTGACGAACGGACAATTTTAGGCGAAAGGGAGTAAGAAAACGACACATTTTGTAAGAAGGATCGTGAATAAAGTAAACATAAAAATTAAAGTGGTGACTAGTGTTGTATCTCACACTGATGACAGTTTCCCTTTTAAAACAAGGAACGTTTGCATTCGCTACAGCAATCCGATTTTGACTATTGGTTTACTTGCAATGGCTCTTACCAGGAACACATTTGCGTAGCTTGCGCGTTTGCTTGACATTCTACCGAAATCCCGATCACTTCCATCACGACTGCATTCAAACGAATGCTGTCACCACGCAGCAACGCACTAGCGAGAAAGGGAGAACTAAGAAGGAATAAAAACATGCGGCTTCGGATCGGGCGGCTGCTTGAGTGTTGAGCTCGGTTTAATTCGTTTCAACTTCGTGTGCGTTCACTGACGGTCACTTCGTAATGACGATCAGGCGCTGTGAGTGTACATTCAAGTTTCGTTGGCGATGATGAATACTGACTGAAAGCACTTTCAAATGTGTGACCATCACAATAAGTGATCACTTTTAAAGACCTCAGTACAATTCATTGCGATTGAACACAGTTTAGAGTGTAGATGTACAGCACGCAGAAAAATAAGGCATATTTGAATCAACAAAATGTTTTGTTGATTTGAAATCAAGATTTTTGTTGAATCAACGCTAAACGTCAAAGCAACTTTTTCAAAACAACAAAAGATTTTTGTAGAATTGAGAAAATCAAGGTTTGTTTCAACGCAAAATTTTCGTTGATAATATTCAACAAAATTTGTTGAATCAAACCTCGTACAGGCTGATTCTACAAAATATTTTTCTGCGTGAGTGAGTAGATTTGACAGTTCACGCGAGAACGTGAAATAAGACAAAGACACGATCAGAATGTGTACGATCGAGAAAGGAACAGATGAAGCTGTTAGATTTATTGAGATGTATGAAAATGTTACAACACTAAGTTTCTAAAATTCCGCACTCAACACACGGCATCCCCGTACGTCGATTGATCGAGAACGTTTCGGCTTGAGCAGAATAAATCCGCCACGATCACCCGCGAGGGAAAGGAAATGATGCGCAGATCTCCAACCGGCGAAACCTGAAGCGAATTGGCCAGTGCGTCCGTACTCCGCACTCCCAGCAGTGGATGGCCCGGCCCCACCGGACTCCGTAGCTCGCCGGTAATTGGGTTGTACGGGTTACAGCGAGCTCGCGCCAAAATGCACGATGTCGCGTTGACGTAGAACCCGACCCGCTGGGACTCAACGTTCAGGTCCTTGTTGTTGAGCGTCTGCAAGATGCACTGGTTGATCAGCGAGTTGGCGTTGGTACGCCGTACGCACTGGACAAACTCGCAGTAGCCGGTGAAGCAGTTGGTCCCGAGGGTCGGTGCCGTCGTCGGACGCATTCCGGTGGTGATGGCCTGGGAAAAAAAACAACGTAAAGAAATGTTCCAAAGTCTACACCCCTCTAACTATCCACCGCCAACCCAGCTGCGCAAAGGGCGTAGCTACCGTTCATCAGGTACAACGTGGCGCACTGGCTGATGGCCAGCAGTTGGGTTTGACCCGCCGGGAGTACTCCGGCCCGGAAGAAGCACCGTAGCACGCGTCCCGCGACGTTATCGACATGGTCTGGGTGGCGTTGCACAGCAGGTTGAACAGCGATAGGAGTTTGTTGTTGTTGGCGGCGCAGACGGGACTCTCGTCAGACCATGGCGTGATGTACTTTAGCCCGTTGACGGTGGCGGCTACGATCAGAAGGGTCATGGCAAGTTTTTGAGGAGCGCCATTTTGGGTGAGGTGTGACCACTGGGAGGTTCAACGATCGACTGGTGGCTTGCGTTGGACGCAAGTCAGAATGGGATGATTGCCATCGTTATTAAATTAACCGGTCAGTCATTCTGGCGTAGGTGACAATGAGGTAACGAAAGCATCCGGAAGTGCTGAGTTATGCTGCGACAGGTGCTGATAATAATGGGTTGCGTTCGACACGCTGTTATGATTTCACTTTCACTCTTGTAGTCTCGGTGTGATGTTACGTGAGAAAAGAATGATTTATTAGGCGAACATAAACTGATTCATTGTGAAAAAATTCAAATGTATTCAAAAATATGAACTAACTCACAATGTTCAATTGATTGAAAAATGTCAGTAGGAATTAACAAGCAAGAACCGAATACTTGATCTGTCAGACTTAAGAGAATTTTCTCTATTATTTCATTGGTATCAAAGATTAAATTTGGTGTTATCCTGTTGCTAAATTTTCAAGTTTATGCTATTGCGCCTACTCACCATTATTGATCTAATGATTTCAATAATGATATAGATTTTTGTCAATGCTTTCATCACGGGATTATTCGGGACGAAATTCCCAGGATTTTTCCGAAGCCGAAAAATCTTGAATCCCGAGATTTATAATATTTTGTCGCGGTTTTCCCGAAAGTAATAAAATAAACGCATTTTAGTCAGGATATTATGATTTTTTTCTGAAAACAGTGGAACAATTGAATATTTACTAATCAACAGGATTTAAAAATTTTATTGAGCATTAATTTGGCTTACATAGGAAAATATAACTTTTATTGTACAGATCCATTAAATACCAACTTTATTCAGTATATTCAAATAAGGTTTATACGTTTTTTAATAATTTTTAAATTCGTAATAATTTGGGTTTTGAAGTGATCAACCCCCGGTGGTTGGTCACTTTTTCGTTTGACACTTTTTTAAGTTTGTACCCCGTTGGTTGGTCAAAGTCAAACTAAAAAGTGACGAACTGTCACTTTTTACATGGCGTTCTCGCACACTATCAAAACAAACGTTTGGTAGTGTGTGTGAACTCCGTGTAAGAGAGGTGTCAAACTAAAAAAAAGACCCCGTTCGTTTGACAACAGATGGTGTCATACCATCGGGATTGGAGTGTATTGTTATTCTTCTTTTGTTAACGACATTTGGGGTGAATCTGGACAAATGTAACGAATGGAGCACCCTATTCGAGTGGTAGAAATGACAGTTCTCTCATAAGGGACCATCCACAAACCACATGAACACTTTTTTGGAATTCTCTTGTCTGATCACGCCTTCCGTCGGATGGGGAAGTAAATGTTGGCCCGGACTAAGCTAAAGGTTAGGTTGTTAGCTCAGTCCGGGTGTAGGAGTCGTCTCCCTGGGTCCTGCCTCGGTGGAGTCGCTGGTAGGCAGTTGGACTTACAATCCAAAGGTCGTCAGTTCGAATCCCGGGGTGGATGGAGGCTTAGGTGTAAAAAGCCTTCGAACACCTAGTTTCGAGTAAGAGTCTCGCAATCGAAAACGCCAAGGCAGCGAATAATTTGATTCGATAATTTAATTGGTCAGGAGTAAAAAAGACGATGACAGGCCCGAAGCCAAGGGGTGGGCGAAGTGCGAAGCATTCAGCGAAAACTGTATCATCAACAGACCCAAAATGATTCAAAACAAGTCACTTCAGCAACAACAAATATGTCACGCTTGAGCTTGAAAGAAGCCTTCACGTTACGCATTCTGTCTTTTAAGCACCAAGATAAGCACTTATATGCAAAAGACCTTGTGTTACGCGTCACGAGGGGGTAATGAACGCTCCCATAGAAGGATTAGCGCTCATGGGGGAAGACACTTTCAAGATTTTTATCATGAATGACATCTCCGCAACGGATTGATTGAAATTTGTTTACTTCGCTAGTTCCACTAGTCACCACCTGCTAGGCAAATGACGCTATTCTTACCTTGCATGCGCTGTTTTCATATCTGTCCATTCCCTCGTTTCTTGTTTTGTTTTGATTATGTTGCTTTCTGGACGACTTGTTGATGCTAGTTACACCAAATAAAATTTATATTTTCGTTTTACCAAAAAATCATCAATTTCCTATTTTATTTGAATTTGTACAGTCATATCAACTTTCATGTTGATTCAGTAATTTCATTGAAATTCATCTAAATTAAAACGCAATTTTTTATGGTGTCAAAACATGCCTCCCCTCAATATGAGGGGTGGGACACGAAGTAAACAGCTGATAAAAACGTAAACATTCCACCAGCACATGCGCACACCCATCCGGCTTCGAAACGTCATTTGTCATAACAAACAAACAAAAAAGAAATGTTTCCAAAACATTCAATGATGCGTCATCATCAGCTGTCACGCCCGCCCGTCATTGAATGTTATCATTCAGAAAGATACTTTCTCGTTTTGCAAGGTGTAACAGTGGCAAAACATTAGTCATTGAGGCGTTTCTATTTTCTCGGTGTGGGTTATTGTAGTTTGTGCCGCGTAGTGGCGTCACACTTGACTATTGTGGTTTGATTGTAATTGGGGGTTGTCCAGCCCCAACCGTTGAAAGTGACCATCGAAATGGACAAGTTGTCGGTGTTTAGCAGCTTGCAGAAATCGATCGATACTCTCAAGGCAACGGGATGCAGGTGAGAAAAAATGACTTGATTAAGGGTTGGCAATTGTTAATTTCGGCATATTCCGCTTTAGTTCCAAGGAGAAAATTCACCACTTTGGGTTGATCAGCGAGTCGATCGTGTCGGTGAGGTCGGGCGTTGGAAGTGCCAACTTCCAGAACCACCTCAGTTCGGCTGTCGAATGTTTGCTGGCGTTTTGTGAGGAGTCGGACTCGGGGGTACGGATGAGCGCGGAAGAGAACCTGAACAAGATTGTTCGATTTTGCGAGGGGAACGGAAGTATCGTTCGGGTTCAGATTGATTTGTACCACGAGATAAAGAAGAACGGTAATGAGCGATCGCTGCGAATCAGTTTGGCCCTGTTTGGCCATTACTGCGGAGCTATCAAGCAGCGAAAGGGTAAAACTTTCGCGCAGAATCTACTGCCGAGTATCTACGCGATTTCGAAACGATCCGAGACTCAGGTTCTAGAGAGTTTGAGCACCTTTTTAAAGGTGTTCACCGAACGTTTGGAATGCTACATGACCGATGGAGAAGTGCTGAAGATGACGGAAGTTTTCGTCGAGGATTTGGCAGCCGAGTGTGCCACCAAGCGACGTTGTGCCGCGCAGAACATTGATTTCTTCATAGCGGGGTCGCGATGTCCGGAAATATACGCCAACAATGCGTTCAACCGATGCATCGAGATGCTGCTGAAGAACCAAGGACAGAACGCGGCTCTTGGAGTGCTAGCTTGCTTTCGAGGAATTCTGCCGCTGGTACTGCAGCATTCCAGCGTAGAAAAGTCCATCGAAACGCTCGATTTGGTACTCCACTTCTTGAAGGACGGATCTCACAGCGTAATCAACGCAGCCCTCGAGGTCATCAGTGTAATCTTCGGCAATCTACCAGCTGCGGTCAAACAAGTCCTGCTATCCCAAGACGTAGATCACCGAAAGTTCTTGCTGAAGCGCAAAACCCTTAAAAACTCCGTTTTCAAAATCAACCTCAGCGAAAGCATGCTTAGCTCTCGCAAGTCCAGCACCGACGCCCGTATGGATTCCCTGAACCCACGATACGCCGGAATGTCCTTCCTGCAGGTCAGCTCAACCCTACGAAGTTCACTCCCGGCGACGACAAATCGCTCGCGTCCGCGTCCGACTTCGAGCTAGACTCGTTCCGCAGCATGGAGTTCGACAACTCGTCCAACTTCAGCCCGGAAAAGGACCCGCGATCCCCGCGATCCACCCAGCCTCCGGACACGATATCGCTGAAAAGTCAAAAATCAACCGATTCCATCGGTTCCTTCATCAACACATTCCTCACCACGAGCACTAGCGCCGGCGAATCGGTTACCAAGTTCTTTCGCAAGTCGTTTGATTCGCCGGTGGCATCGGCTTCGGCGCACCTTCCGTTGGCGGACCAGCACGACGATCTGTCGCTGGAATCGCTGGCCAGCAGCCAGATCTCGATGCAGAGCAGCACGGCGGATACGATTCGGAACGAGCTGCTGCTGGAGGTGGACGACCGTACGGAGACGGTCAGCGAAACGCTCCAGGAGGCGGCAAGGGAGGACGAAGACGAGGACGTGACGGAAGCGGACGAGGTGCGGGCGGAAACGCCGACGACGGCTTCCATTGCGGGGTAAGTTTTGTACGCAGTGTACGCACTTGGTAAGGAACCGGCCATGGAAAGTTTCACCTGGGCAGCAGCGGTAGCGAAGCCAAGCCAAAGAGTGTGAAGAAAAGCCTCAAGAAATCGTTCCTTCTCCTTTGTTCTGCTGTTCGTAAAGCGCCTTTCCATTGGAACTGCGTATCGGCCACCAAACCGAAGTGCGCATCACTACTGCTGCGCAAAAAAAAAAACTGTGGCGCCGAACAGAAATGTAGTGGTTTGTCGTTAGCGTGTACATCAGCCTGTGGCGCAACGGGCTTTGACAGGTTGCGCTCGTATTTTGATTTTTGTCTGCTTTCACAACATAAAGTTTGAAAACACGATTCTGTATGTTTTGACAAGATCGCCCACAAAGTTTCCTTTCCACTATGGTTTTTATTTGGTTTTTGTTTACTTACGTGTTGGAATTGTTGACTCGTTTCGTTTAACAGCACTATGTAAACATTCAATGGAGCACCCGATTCGAGTGGTAAAAATGACAGTTCTCCCATGAGACTACTTGCAACGCGGCTCTACTTTGTTCTAGCTGTTTTATTTTTCGAGCTGTATTTTGAAACTGAAATAAAACTGCTCGACGAGTTTGTTTCAAACGTGAGACGATTTGGAACTGAAATAGAACTCAGTTTAAAAAAAATCAGATATATAGAGATATCCACGTTTACGAGCGAGCATCGTGTTCTAGTTTCATTTCCGCCAGTTCTAAAAATTTAAAAATGCTCGCAATTTGAAACAATGGAGCACTTTCATTCGAGCAGTTTTTGCTTTTTTCTACAATGTATTTCTTATGGAGTGAACTGTCAAAAACTGCTCGACTGCGGGTGCTCCATTACAAAACTTTGCGCTGCAAATAGTCTAAGGAATACATTGAAGAAAAAAGCAAAAACTGCTCGAATGGAAATGCTCCATTTCAATGGAGCACCCGCAGTCGAGCAGTTTTTGACAGTTCGCTTCATAAGAAATACATTTTAGAAAAAAGCAAAAACTGCTCGAATGGAAGTGCTTCATAAAGCACCCGCCGTCGAGCAGTTTTTCCTTTTTTTCTACAATGTATTTCTTACACCCTACCAAAAATCATGATTTTCTGAGTTCCACTTTTGGGTTGAACTGAAAAAAATCGTATGAAAAGTGGGATATTGAACTCAGTGAATCATGATTTTTTGGTAAGGATGTACGGAGCTGTCAAAAACTGCTCAAAAGTGGGTACTCCATTGAGTACAATTTCATTGCACTGTAACATTTCACTAGCTTTTAACTTTATCTTTTTCAAAAACTTGCTGAGTTCTGTCATTTAACTCTGAGATGAGAATGACAACTGTCATTTCTGCAGCGACCCCTTACAGTAGAACTTCTGCCAAAGTAGCAAAAAATTTTGCTAAAACACCAAATAAATTTCTAAATTTACTGTTCTCAGATATTTTTGGGCAGTCATCAGCGACCTGCAGAAAAAAGTTTTTGCTTTTGATTTTGAAAAATATCAGCGAAATCCAATTTTCTGCTGATCCTCTCTCCGTGCATTGGGTGTCAGGGGGCTTTCGTAACCCACAACTTCCCTTTCCAGCGCCATGGAAGACATCGTCAACATCGGCGACGCGCCCGTTCCCGAGGACGACGACACCACTCCTTCGCGGGACCTATTCATCGGTACCATCCACGATCAGAACATTCTGGACTACACGGTTCGGCTGATCGCTTCGCGGTTCCTTCTGTCGGGCAACAGCTGCGGCTCCCTCATACCGGACTCGACCGTGCGCGTATCCGTCAAGGCCATGTCGCTGCTCATCGTAGGCCAGTGCGTTCAGCTGCGACCGGAAGTGATGCTTCTGCCGCTCGAGAAGGACATTCCCCGGGAGGAGTTTGACGTGGTGGAGATTTTGAACTTGGAGGACGCCATTGCCGAGATTAGCAACGAAGCGATTCTAGAGGTTGATGAAGGGGCTGCGGCGGCTGGGTCTGCTGAGGTCTCCGAAGTTGATGGTCTGCTGGAGATAAAGGAGGACCACTTTGGGGAGTGTACCAGCTCGACGTACTTTGAGTACTTTTCGCCGATGAGCATCAGTCTGGATCAGGGGTTGACCTCGCTGAAGAGTAAGCTGAAGTTGGTGGAGGAGAATTTTAGTACGATGGCGATGGACAGTCAGGACAAGCTGAGCAAAGAGTTGGACGCCATCTTGTCACAGTCGGACTGTAGTGGGGAGGTGGCGCGAAGAAATCGAAAGGAACTGCTGGTGGTGCCGAGGGTTATCACGGTGGACAGTGGAGACCGTGCTGGCAAACGGTTGGTTGGAGAAGGCGAACAACAGATGCTAGCCGACGTGTTGCTGTACTACGATCATTCTGATCAGACATTGAGGGGTCATGTGCTGCAGATTGTGGGATACTTCGTTGGAGTGGTTCTGGAAAAGCATGGTAGCCTGGAGAAGTTTTTGGAGGGTGTAGAAAAGAACGCAGAGTTGGACAAATTCATCAAGCTGGATGCACTGTTGCACGTAGTTGCCAAGGTTGGTAGCATTGGTTACGCTAGAAATTAAACGACTAATTGTATTTTTTTTGTAGGGACTCCTGGACGAGATCCATACCGTTGTGAATCAAGCATTGACAGCATTCGATCAGATATTCGCTATATATTGTCGAATTCGACCAATTGGACCACCTCCAAAACTAGAATCAAGCGATTCCGAGTTCACCTTTAAACCAAAACCCAGTGAAAACATTTTCAACAACACAAAGTTGCCTACCATGACTCCGGAAATCTTGATCAACAAGCTCCTGCTGGTGTTCCAAAACAAATACTGGTTGGTTCAGTGCAAGGTTTGCGATGCGATTGTCAACCTGGATTTCGCCTTGTTACGAGCAGCTCTCGGCACTGAATCGGCTAGAATTGTACAGGACAAGGGCCTCGATCAGCTGTTACTACTGATCAAAGACGGTGACTTTCGGGTGCGAAATCATTCCGGTGAGCGGTTGATGGGTTGGATTGAAAATCTCGCCAAGTGCGGCTCGCGGGTCAATGAAGGTATCCTGGAGACCTTCGTCAAGGAGTACGTTACGGCTAGCTTTGCGGAACCCATTGACGCTAGGAGGCTAGAGAAACCGTCGGACGTGAAGTTGTTCGCAAGCAGTGCTGGACCCGTTATCTACAAGTTGAGTAACCAGCTGCTGAACCTTGGCGATCGTAATCAGTTGGTAAGATCAATTTGGAGTGCTCATGATCACAAATCAAACTGTTTTTGTTTTGTTTTATTTCAGTTGGGCATTATTCACTTCTTGAGATTGTTCGTCACAAAATACAATCCGTTCGATTTGCTGGAAGTTTGGAACGAGTTCAATTTGCTGAACGTTCTGCTTAGCTTGATGAGTGAACACACCGGAACAGCTTTGGATCTCACCGCACAAAGTGACCTGTTGAAGATTTGTTCCTCCCTCATGATCGGTAAGATGTTTGGACACGTCTTTGTGTAAAAATCTAACTCAAAAGTGTTTCTAGTGACAATGTCATCGCGCACGATCAGCCCAGCCGACAACGAGGTGATCGACAAGTTCATCTTCCACGTGCTGAAAATCTTCAACATCTACCAGCACCTGTTTACAAACGTCAAGCCGGTTGTGATCTCGCGCGAGAAGTCCGATCTGTTCATTCCCCAGAAGGATCTGCAGTTGATCAACTGCTTTGGGTATTTGGAAACGATCCCTTCTACATCAAGCTATACGGCTTGTTGAAGAATTCGTTCGAGAGCTACAAGATAACCGTGAATGGAGATGTTGGGCAGAAGTTGTTCAGTCTGTTGCGTTCGACAATCTCCAGCTTGTGGCGCTTGCTGGAGATTAAGAACATCACAACGATGACAAACGGATTCAAGTTCATCGAAGAAGTGCTACGATATCTGATGACTTTCCTGCCGTACGAGCCGGAATGGTGTGTCAAGTGTACCAGATATCTGCTGCGGTTCCTCTTCACGTGTAATTTTGTCAATCGAACGGGGACGTTGAGTATTTCCGGCGTTCAGCGGACAGTCTTTCGCTGCACGATTCAGACGCCTGTCGGGAGTTCTTTGACCAATATTACGACTTTCACAAGTGCAAGTCGATCACTTCGACGACCGATCTGGGAAACTACATCAAACAGTTCGAGCAAATGGTGATCGCGTGTTTGAAAATCTACTCCAAGACGAGTGTGGCCGTACAAACCGCCATTCTGGAACTGCTCTGTCAACTGCTGGACTACAGCATCAACTACCAGCTGCTAGACTCGAGCAACGTGTTCGTGGAGTGCGTGCTGAAGCACGTGGAACTGCTTGAAACTGGAACCATTCGGGGTTCGGAAGTCTTGATCGGAAGAATCATTAAGTTCCTGGTCCTACTCCCGCACACAAAGACCGCTCAAAGATCGTAGACATTCCAAAGATCATCAACATCTGTGATAACATGCTGGCCAACGGGTTGATACGGGATACGGCGATCGCATCGCTGCAGGTATTGGCGCATGAAATCTTTTTCCTGAATCGAGCCGTAGACCAGACCAACCTTGGCGAGCATGCCACCCAGAAGGAGGTGATCCTTAACATGATGATCAAGTTCCCGGAGGAGGTCCGATGTTACGAAGCGGCGCCGACGATCCTGCTGGTGGAGCGATCGACGCGGTCTGGGAAGTACGAGGCGGAGATTTTGAACACGCTTGTGGGGGTAATTCAGGAGGGAAAGCTGCTCATTGAAGGAGATAGAGAGCGGATGATAGTGGAACAAACGCTGGACGCGCTGGGAAAACAAGTCTTGCTGGAAAGCAATGCTATGCAGAACTTTTTGAAAATCTTTTTTGGGCTTGAGAAAAACAAAGACATTGACGATTATCAGAAGATTTTGTATTATCAGCTTATTTTGGAGAAGGTGCTGCTGAATACGGAGGAGACATATCTGGTGAGTCACGTCAAGCTGTTCTTCAACAAGGAGCAGTCGTTTGGGGTGGATGGCTCGGGAGAAGCTCTGCTGACAAGGACGCTGAATGACATCTTGGGCAGGTCGATCAGGAGTTCTAACGAGGTTACGACGCGACTGTTGAAAACCATGACAAAACTACGCAAGTTTCCAACCGTAAGTAAGCGGTTACTGGAAAGATCAACTTCGATGGGTGGGATCAAGTCGTTGACCATCCGGCAGTCTTTGAACTCTTGATAGGTTGTGGAGTAGACACAAAGCGGTTGGTTACATTCACTAACAAAGCCTCGAAAACAGTAGGATCACAAGAGGTTGCTGCAGAATTGATACGGTTGCTTACGGAGAGTAAACCAACAAAGGATCACTGGACTTCGGACGAGATTACGCTGCTTGTTGAAAGTCATCTCGACCTTCTATTGTCGAACTTCCCCTCGTTGTTGCTTGAATACGTCCCTCTCAAAGAGTATTCCTTGCTGATTGTGCCTAATGTAGTCTCTGCTATGAAGATTGACAATTCAAATATTAAATTCTTCTCATTGCTGGAAAAATCACATCTTGAAAGTTTCACTACCTGTGTAGACCATCTAACAAACCTATTACACGCTACCAACATCGTGATCGCTCGAAAATCTGCCCTAGTCCTCGACGCCAAACTAGAACAGCTGCTGAAAGCAGAACCCTCGAATCCGAAACACTTCACCAGATCCTCCCTGGCGACCAATTCGGGCGACTCTTCGCAACATTCTCTCCCGATCGTCGCAAGCGATTCCCAAAGCTCTTCAAAACCGCCCTTCTGCTAGTACGTTTCTACCCCGCTGTGGTACCTCCCCAGGATTTGCTTCCTCGGGTTGACGTGACACAGCTCAAGCAGATCGCAACGGACGAGCCGTGGTTTCTGGAGCAGATCGCCTACCACTGCACAGGACCTTCGTACACCAAGTCCAAGAACGTCGCCCGCATGCTGCTGGAGGTTAACTCTGAAAGCAAACTGATCAACCTGTTGTCTTCGGCCGATTTCAACGCACGGCTTCTCCGGGAGGTGATCGAGACCGGCTTCGATCACATGTTGCACAACTTCCGTGTTGATTGCGTGCTGTTCAACCCACATCTGAACTATTTGAAGGTTCATCCGATGTTGAAGGTTGCGTTGATCGTGCTGGTTAGGAAGCTGGACGAGATCAACGGAACTCCAGAGGAGCGATGGGCCGAACGAACGTTTCTGAATTGCGCACGATCGGTGATTGGCTTTCTTGAAAGTCTGTCCCGATTGGAGCATATCTGCTTGATCTACGTCGAGGCGAAATTCGTCGATCGTTTCATCAAGGACAACCTGTTGAAGTCTAACTTTTTTGAGCCACTGCTGATCTTCGCTCGCAATTGTGCTAAGCTGGTGCGGAACAAGATCGCGACAACTTGCCTACAAAACACAACCATTCTCGAACTTTACCTAAAAGGTATCGATTCCACCATACGCCAGAAGCATCTCTGGACGGAACTGAACCAGAATGACAAGTTCCGCGACGATCAGGAACTTTACGTCAACCTTAGCTTCGACGTGATCAAGCACCATCTGCGAGGATCGCCCTTTCTGGAAAGCTACCGTCCGCCGGAAATCTTCTCCGACCTGATTGCGACCCGGTACGACCAGGTCGAGGTGTACCTGCAGGCCATCTTGATCGCGCAGTACATATCCGAACGGCAGCTCGAGTGTCCCGAAGAGCTACGATCGCTGCTGAAGACCGTGCGAGCCGTTGCGATTGCGGTGCTCAAGACCGATCGGTTCTACCCGTTCGCGATGACCCCTGGTGAGGTGTTCAACTGCTACAATCTGGATGTGGACGTGGAACCGCTCCGACTGCCGGCCGTTCCGATCGACTACCTGTACGAACTGGACACACTGGAGGTCTACTTGAAGCGGGTGAGCATTTTTGGCTTCTCGTCGAAGCAGCAGTTTGAGGAGTTGTTTATGTCGCTGTTGGTTTTGATCAACAGGGAAGGCGACCCGGACATGATCAGTGAGTGTGATTTGCGTTGATTTTGGGTGATTTTGTAACGGGTGTCTTTTTTAGACTACCAGGAACAGTACGAGATCAAAGGCATGTGTTTGCGGGCGATAGTTGAACTTCTACTGAGTTGCTACAAGTACCCGCGGATAGGATTCGGGGACGGCAAGTTCCACCATGTGCCTCGTAACCCAGTGATCAAGTGCAGTACCGTTGGGTAATTTCTCTTTCAAGAACAAAATTCGTACCTTGAATTGACACTCTGCTTTCTACAGTCTCAAAAAGCTGCACGGTATTCAGCTGTTGATTCCGCTGAACAGCGTCTTCTACCAGTCGAACCTGGAGCGCAACCTGCTGGTGACCTGTACGGACGAACTGTGCGCCGGCGGAGACAACGCGATCGGGACGCAAACCTTCGGCTGTAATCAGTTCTCGATTCAGTACTCGTGGCATGCCATGGAAGGGCTGGTCAACGAGTCGCTGGTGGCGCGGAACTTGCGGTACTTTATCGAGAGAGCTAACCTGGACGTGCTGAGTTCGGTGCAGCTGATCTACGACATCTTTGGGCAGCTCATGGAGGTTTGTGGCTGCTTGGAAGATCTTAATTATATTTGGTATTGATTGTGGTGACTTGTAGGACTTTTCTCACTGGTACTGCCACATCTGGTAAAGTTCTGTGAAATCTGTGAGAACCGGGACCAAATCCGGCAGCTGTACACGCTGGTGCTGGCACTGCAAGAGCGGGTCCCGATGGAGGATACGTTGTCCCAGCAGCACATTATCTACCTTCTCTGCAAGATGGCCGCTCTGCTGGTTCCGTCAATGGCCGAGCTGACGCACTTGTGCACCATCATTCCGACATACCTGAAGAGCACCCAGCTGTACATCCGGGACGCCACCCTGGCCGGACTGATCTGCCTACTGGAGTGCCTGGTCACGTCCAACACGACCATGGGCGGACTCAGCGAAGAACTGCAGCTGTTGCGGAACGTGATCGTGAACTACATCGTCAAACACGGCATTATCGATGAGAGGTTTGTGAAACGTTAGGGATGTCGGGATTGAATATTAAAAAATGATTTCATTTAAGTTCAACGGCGTTCAGCGACGTGCACACCAAGTTGGTTTGGACCTTGAACTTCTACTTGATCGAGAACACTTCTCGGTTCGTGACGGACTGCAATCTGCTATCGAATAGTGTCATTTCGGCGAATAACATACTAAAGAGGACAACGAATCTTGAGATCTACTTGTGCATCCTGAATGTAAGTTTTTCTTTCTAGATCACGACTACCAGGTCTAACAAATGATCCCCTTCCAGGGTCTGGATCGAGTGATCCTTACCAACACCGCACCACGACCACTTCTCGAGAAAATCGAGAAGCTCGCGCTGGACCTGGTCAAGCAGGACAACGAAATGTTCTCGTTGGCCGCCCTCAAGCTTCTCGTAGCTTGCATCTACCACGGTTCGGCCGAGCAGCTCGAGGACACGGAACGCTCCAACGGAATCGTCCAGGACGAGCCCGAGATCATAATCCAGCAGATCGAGAAGATAGAAATTCTCTTCACCAAAATCCGCACGACGACCCCGCAAGGTGCGCGCATCTTCGGCGAAGTCCTCTGCCAGCTGATCCGCGACCTGCTCCCACAACGAGATCCTAACCAAGGTCTTCAAGGAGCTGATGCTGAACCAACCGAACCCGGACATCATCGCCACCGTCACCCATCAGGTGTTCCGCTCGGCCATCGATTCCTCTTACCTGGCCCTGCTCCAGGAGTGGCTGCTCTGTTCTCTCCCCAACTTTCTCTCATTCCCCCAAATCAACAAGTCCGTCTGGTGCCTAACGGTCATCTTCCTGTCCGCGTCCCTCAACCAACATCTCCTCAAGCTTTTCCCGGAGGTTCTGTCGCTGCCCTCGTACCAACAGCTGAACGAGCGCGAAATCAACAATTTCATTCTGGCGGCGCGCGATTTCTACCGCAAGTTGGAGCCACCCCAGCGCGCCAAATTCCGCGAGGTGTTTGAGCAGAGTGACTCGTTCGTGTACCAGAACTTGCTGCAGTGTCTGTGAGTATTTTAAGGCTTTTTAGTGCTTTATATTGTTATTTTTACACGCTGTCGTGAGCTATTATTTATTATTCTGCAGAACTTTGAACGAACAGCGAAAAACATGAGTGTAATCACAACTTTATAAATTCAGATGTTAATCAAGAGAAGTAGGGTTATTGGTGTTCTAAAACTACCGAATTCCTACAAAAAGGTATGTCTTATAAGTTTGTTATGGGACCATCCATAAACCACGTGGACACATTAGGGGGTTAGGGATTGTCCACGCTCCATACAAAAACTATTTGTTTTGTATAGAAATTGTCCACGATTGGGGAAGAAGGGGAGGGGGGGATCTGAGATTTCAAAAAGGTATCCACGCAATTTATGGATGGTCCCTGTACTGGATGCTGTAAAACCAACGGTCTCAAAAATCAAATCAAACTATCCACTTTAACGACCCCCAGGTTTTTGTTGTCTCTATGGCAAGTTTCTGCTCGAACCACCCGCCGCCACCAATTTCACCGGAGCAGGCTAGGTTTGTTGTGTTGTTTGTCTTTATAGCAGGGAGACGCGACTCTCACACCTGGAATGACTTAACGGCCTAACAACAACTGAGGCCGGGACCGAGGTTTTACTTCTCCATCCGATGGAAGGTTGGAGCAGATAGGAAAGCAGTTTCATGTATTAACATTGAAAATCGGACCATTAGTTGCTGAGATATCGACATTAGAAAATGGTGGGCTGTTTGGGTGAGACTTCAAAAACTTCAATTTTCCTGTTTCTATTTCTTTAAGCCGCTGTATCTCAGCAACCAGAGGTCCAATCTTCAATGTTTCTTAGACAATTTTATAGCAAATTTTCTGAACTTTTAAACAAAAAAAAAATTAGAAATGCTCACTCATGGTCACTATTTTTAAAAATCAAAAAACTGCAAATATTTCACTAAAATCAAACTTTCGGTGGCTATATTATGAGAGCAGAGCCCTTTTTCAAAAAATCTGTAAAGTACTTTTCGGTTCCAAATTCAATTTTACATAAAAAATTCAGGTCATTTTTTTAGTATAAAATTTTGATTTTATCAAAAATCACTATTTTTTTTCAAAAATGTATAACCCGGCGGCAGATCCTTTTACCATGTTTCTCTATGGCTCAAAAGTTGCGGATTTTTGTCCCCTAAAACATATAAAAAAATCTGGAAAATAAAAAAATCTGCATTTTGTTCCGTGTACCTATTTTTCTCAATATGGCGGCCAAATTTCCCGGGTTTTGAATTTCCCGGGAAACGGGAAAAATAATTTTTGGAATCCCTGGAAATGTATGAAACAGTCATAAAATCTATGTTTTTATTATATTTGTTATGTTTTTCAAGCTTAAAATCATAGAATAAGCTTAATCATATTAATTGATGATAATCTACTCTTCAATCCAAACTAGGACGACAAGTTTTAAATTGCTTAAAGAGAAATAAAATAATTTTTTTTTGTTCTTTGTTGTGATTTGGATTTGAAATGAACAACAAAGTGATTCAAATTAAATAAACTTATATAAATACATTTCTTTTTTATACGACATGGTCAGAAAAGTATGAAAAATTTATTTGAAAGATCTTTAAAAAACAAGAGGCGACAACACATAAAATTACACCAGTCAATGTAAAATTTTAGATTAGTTTTGAATTTGAATAAACGACTTTTGAATTTTATTTTATTTCATTTTTTAAATAAATTTACCGTTAAAATTGAAAAAAAAAATAAATTTTACTTATTGATACATTTATTGAAAAGTTCAACTTTCACAAAAAAAACTTTTGCAAAAACATATTGTACAAATTAAAAAAAATAGTAACTCGCCAACTAGGAAAAAAAAGAGGAATACAGTTTGAATAGGTAAGTAGATTTTAGAGCAAAAAAATTAAAAGTCGGTGTTCTGTGAAATTGTTATGTTCTGTTCCTGTTTCAACCAAAGTTATTTAAAACATCATGCAAAAAATGGCTAAATAGGTGTCTTAATTCGTTTCTTTTGTTCTAATTTACCCCACATGCCAGTGTTCGATGAAAAAAACTAACTTAATCCACCTATGTGGTTGGAGCCTTCCTCACTCATTACCAACAATGAATATCACTTAAATATCACTTAAGTGGCCATATCTCGAGACAGGGATGCCAGATCTTCAATGTTTTGGACTGGTTGGAAAGGTCCTTTGATAACCTAACCAACGATGGGTCGGATGGTGGATCCGGACATAGTTTACATACATTTAAGTGAGATCCGGCTTCCAAAAAGTACACCAATATCACTTAAGGGGCCATATCTCGAGACAGGGTTGCCAGATCTTCAATGTTTTTGACTCATTGGAAAGGTCTTTTGATAACCTAACCAACGATGGGTCAGATGATGGACCCGAACACAGTTTACATACATTTAAGTGAGATTCGGATATATGTGAAAACACATTTTTATACATAACTTTTGAACTACTTATCGAAACTTCAATCTGTATAAAACTCGATCTATGGGATCCTAAACCAAGTCGAATGCAACAGGTTCGAGTCAAATTGGTTCAGCATGAGCTAGTTTGTTGGTCACATACATACATACACACACACATACACACACACATACACACAGACATTTGTTTTTTATTTCGGGAATTCCCGGGACAAATAATGAAAAATCCCGGGATTCGAGAATTCCCGGTTTTGGAAAAATCCCGGGAATTTTGTCCCGGGAATTCCCGGGATGGACGCACTAGTCCTCAACAATACAGTCATGCCTCGGTTTTGCACGCCTCGGTTTTGCACTGCCCCGGTTTTGCACCGTTAAGCTGCCTCGGTAAAGCAGGGCCCAGTGCTTAACTGAAGCACAGAGCTTATGGGATTTTGGCTATATGGGAGACATTGGCTATAATTCTATGAATCATCATGCAAACATCAAAAAATTATAGTGTTTTGGAATCGGGATGATGTCAGATATCCATTAAAATTATTATTTCATGAAATTTTTTACAAAAATACGTATTTTTCCTGTATTTCGAAAATGCAATTTTTTTCTCTAAAGAAACCAAAAATATATTGTTATTGCAATATGGGTATCAAATGATCAGGGTTTTTTCATACATTTTGGATGTAACAATAACATTTTTAGAAAATACTCAAAATTTTCACAAAACTACGTATTTTCGAAAAAAATACTCAAAATTTCAATTTTTACAATATGGGTATAAAACGATCGGGATTTTTTCATACATTTCGAATGTAATAACAATTTTTTTGAAAATTCTCCAAATTTTCACAAAACTACGTAATTTTGAAAAAAAAATACTCAAAATTTCAATTTTTCAAATATGGGTATCAAACGATCGGGATTTTTTCATTCGTTTCGAATGTAATAGCAACATTTTTAGAAAATACTCAAAATTTTCACAAAACTACGTATTTTCGAAAAAAAATACTCAAAATTTTCGTTTTTACAATATGACCTTTTAAATTAAATTGAAGCATAGTCACAATCTTCCTGCTCAGCGGATTTCGCCAGAAGGAGACGACGATGATCACGATACCAAATGAACACAAAGCGATCTAAATATACTGTTTTCAGGCTGGAATAGATACCAAACTGTCACACGTAGCACTACGGTGGTTTGAGATATCTAGAATCTCAAGGGCCTCAGTGGTACAATTTGCGGTGCGTCTCAGTACTAATGAGGTGGTTGCGGGTTCAAGTCCCGTCGTCCCTTAGAAAAATCGGACACATGACGATACAAAGTAACAATTAATGAAAAAATCTCAACCAGATACTCATATTGTAAAAAACTGAAATTTGGGGGTTTTTTTCTAAAAAAAAAACGTAGTTTTGTGAAAATTTGGAAATTTCCACAAATTTGTGTTATAACTTTTGAAAATGTATAAAAAAAATCCCGAACATTTGATACCTGTTGTGAAAAACGGAAATTTTGAGTATATTTTTTTTTAAAAAATACGTAGTTTTGTGAAAATTTGGGGAATTTTCAAAAAAAAAATGTTATTACATTCGAAATGTATGAAAAAAATCCCGATCGTTTGATACCCACATTGTAAAAACGGAAATTTTCAGTGTTTTTTTTCGAAAATACGTAGTTTTGTGAAAATTATAAGTATTTTCAAAAAAATTTGTTATTACACTCGAAATGGATGAAAAAATCCCGATCGTTTGATACCCATATTGCAAAAATTTAAATTTTGAGTATTTTTTCGAAAATACGTAGTTTTGTGAAAATTTTGAGTATTTTCTAAAAATGTTGTTATTACATTCGAAATGTATGAAAAAATCCCGATCGTTTGATACCCATATTGTAAAAATTGAAATTTTGAGTATTTTTTTCAAAAATACGTAGTTTTGTGAAAATTTTGAGTATTTTCTAAAAATGTTATTGATACATCCAAAATGTATAAAAAAACCTGATCATTTGATACCCATATTGCAATAACAATACATTTTTGGTTTCTTTAGAGAAAAAAATATGCATTTTCGAAATACAGGAAAAATACGTATTTTTGTGAAAATTTTTATGAAATAATAATTTTAATGGATAGCTGACATCATCCCGATTCCAAAACACTATAATTTTCTGATGGTTGCATGATTTTTCGTACGATTAAAGCCAATGTCTCCCATATAGCCAAAATCCCATAAGCTCTGTGCCTCGGTTATGCACGCCTCGGTTTTGCATCCCCCATATGCGGTGCTAAACCGAGGCACGACTGTACCTACAACTTTGCCGAAGACACCAAATTGATCATAAAATTCAGCTGTTTGAATATTTACATACCATTTTTGTATGGACAGCAGCCAAAATTGTATGGAGACTTGTATGGGTGAACCAAATGATATAATAAACTAGAGCATGTTATGTTTGAGCTTTTCCTGTTTAATGCATTGTCAGGGAAATGATTGTATATTAGAAATTCATGACCAATATTTTTCAATCTTCCAAGCTCGTTATCGTTCAAATGAAACTGAGAAATTTTTTGGAACGGGACTTTGGAATTTACAAAATTGTAAAAATGTTCTATAACATTTGGGGCCAGTGTGTTATAATAACTACAATTTAGACTGTAAGCTTGAAGTAAAAAACAGAAATCAAATGCTTGCTTGTGTTGTAGAGTTTATTGACACAGAAAAACGAAACCACTGCTTTAAACGAACTTTATCCCTTTACTACTGGTCACCCATTTGTCAAACAAAAAACAAAACCCCATCAAACCAGTTAAAGCCGGCCCCGCTGAAAAGTCATTGATGCGTGTAAAAAGCACCTACCCACCATGCACTTGAACTAGTTTCAATTTGTTTTCACCCAGCACCGCACAGACACAGCCGCGGGGGGTGGCGTTAGAATCGCGTTTTCCTCCACTCACTTCACAGTCGTTGAAAACCATTCGTCAAAAGTGCACTAAGCTGGGAAAAACAAATCGCCGAATGATGGAAATTGAACTGAGCCTAAATGGAACGGTTTATCGGGGTGAGATAGCGAAAAAAAAGGGATTAGAGCGATGTAGTTTAGCGATTTTTGAATTTTAGTTGATCCCTGTCAAATCTCGGTGGATACCTCGCTGAACACGTTCATTCGGGAGCATGCCAAACTCAAGGGAACGAAATTTATGTGCCTGGAAGGAGGCTGTGGATCGTGCGTTGTGAGTGTGAGCCGAGTACATCCGGTGACCCAACGTGTCGTCACCATGTCCGTCAACTCGGTAAGATTTTGAGGATCGTAGGGATAACTACGCACAACTAACGCTGACACTTTTTCAGTGTCTCCTTCCGGTGTACTCCTGCCACGGAGCGGATATTGTAACGGTCGAGGGGATCGGTAGCAAGTCCGCAGGGTATCATCAGATCCAGCGCAGGTTGGCCAGTTTTCACGGTTCCCAGTGTGGGTTTTGCTCGCCCGGGATGGTCATGAACATGTACGGTTTGCTAGAGGGTAGCACGAACGGAGTGACCATGCGTGAGGTTGAGGATGCGCTCGACGGAAACGTGTGCCGATGCACCGGATACCGGCCAATACTGGACGCGTTCAAAACCTTTGCTAGGGATGTTAGCCAGGGGGTGGTTAAGGGTTGTCAGGATATTGAAGATCTGGGCAAATGTCCGGCGATTATCTGTAGCAGTGGATGTGCCCCATTGGTTGAGGAGCCGAGGATGGCTTGTACGGTAGACGGCGATGGTAGGCAGTGGTTCAAGGTGTACACGATTGTCGAGGTTTTCGAGGTCTTTGGCGAGATTGGTGATCTTCCGTACATGCTGGTGGCCGGCAACACTGTTCACGGGGTGTATCGTCGCCGGGACGATCTGCAGGTTTTTGTTGACATCAGCTCCGTCGAGAAACTTCATGGTCGTTGCATTGGACACGACGCTATGACCATAGGGGCAAGTGTGACCTTGAGCGAATTCATCGGAATCATGGAAGATTCAACCGTGTGCAATCCTAGGTATCAATACCTTGAAAAAGTCGCTAAGCATGTTAAGTTAGTTGCGAACCAGTCGGTTCGGAATAGTGGAACGATCGCCGGGAACCTCATGATCAAGCATCAACATCCGGAATTTCCTTCAGACATTTTTCTTCTGCTGGAAACCGTTGGCGCTATGATCGTCATTGGTAAGTCTATGGTTAAACTGTTGACGTTTTCTATATCCGATCCTTTCAGCAACTCCCACCACCCTGATCAATGTATCTCCACTGGAGTTTCTTGACCTTGACATGACCCAAAAAGTGCTACAAACTATTACCATACCTGCGTTAGAGCCCACGCAACATCTGTTCCAATCGTTCAAAATCATGCCCGTTGCGAAAAACTCGCGAGCCTATGTGAACGCTGGCTTCCTGGTCAAGTTCCGAAAAGAGCACGTGCTTGTCCCAGAACGCGTTACAATCTGCTTCGGCGGAATCAATCCCGTATTCGTCCATGCGACTGAAACCGAAAACTACCTCATCGGCAGACCACTTTTCACCAACGAGACCATCCAAAATGCCCTGCAACTACTGTCAACAGAGCTCGAACCCAACCCAAGTCTTTCGGAAGCATCCCCAATCTACCGCAAACAGCTCGCATTGTCTCTGTTCTACAAGTTTATCCTCGCCACCGCTCCCCAGCACACCATGATCGTGAATCCGCGGTCCAAGTCCGGCGGACTGATTCTGGAACGCGCGCTCTCTTCCGGCAAGCAGAGCTACGATACTTACCCTAGCAAGTGGCCCCTCACCCAGAACGTGCCGAAGATCGAGGCGCTGGCGCAGACGTCCGGCGAAGCGGAGTACATCAACGATATGCCCGACAGGCCGAACGAGCTACACGCAGCGTTTGTGCTGGCAACGGAGATTCAGTCGAGGATCGCGAAGATCGACGCTACGGAAGCGATGAAGGTGACGGGGGTTGTTGGGTTTTACTCGGCAAAGAACGTCCCTGGGTGTAATAACTTTATGCCGGCGGAGCTCGGCTACCCGGAGGTGGAGGAGATCTTCTGCAGTGGGGAGGTGGGATATCATGGTCAACCGGTTGGGATGGTGCTGGCGGAGTCATTTGAGCTCGCTAATCGGGCGGCAGCTTTGGTTGATATTTGTTACGAGCGAACCTCCAGGAGACCGGTTTACCCGACTGTTATGGATGTTCTGGATGGGGGAGCGTACGATCGCGTCGTTAATCAAAACTTTGATCGGCACGGAGCACTGTTCGCCGTTGCTCGTGAGGGTCCGATCAAGGTCAAGGGACGGCACGATCTGCACGGCCAGTACCACTACACCATGGAGACGCAGACATGCTTCTGTGAACCCATTGAGGACGGTATGAATGTGTACTCCTCGACGCAGAGTCCTAACTTGATCCATGTGGCCGTTTCGCAAGCGTTGGGCGTTCCAGCAAACAGTTTGAACGTGGTCGTTCGAAGAGCAGGTGGTGCGTACGGTGCCAAGTCTTCCCGGCCGGCGCAGATAGCTTGTGCTTGTGCGGTGGCGGCACAACTGACGAACCGGCCCGTTCGCATGGTGTTGAGCATGGAGACCAACATGGCGGCGATCGGCAAGCGACACGATCTGCGCAACGAGTACGAGGTGGATGTGGATGAAAATGGAAAGATTAACCGACTGAGCAGTACCTACACCCACGGGAATGGAGCGTCCCTCAACGAGCAGTTGGCCTTTTTGTCGAGCGATATGTTCAAGAACTGCTACCAAACTGATCGTTGGAACTTGGTGGGGAACAGCGCACGGACTCATGTGCCGTCCAACACGTTCTGTCGGGCTCCGGGAACGCTGGACGGAATCGCAATGATCGAGAACATCATGGAACATATAGCCCATGCCGTGGGACGTGATCCGCTGGAAGTGCGACTGCTCAACATCTCCAAGGAGAACAAAATGTACACTCTTTTGCCGCAATTCCGTAAAGATGTGGACTTTGACGTTCGGCGCCAAGCCATTGACGTGTTCAACCGTCAGAACCGGTGGCGCAAGCGAGGTATCGCCATCATACCGATGGAGTACCCACTCGAGTACTTTGGCACTACGAACGCACTGGTTTCAGTGTACTACATTGACGGAACCGTAGCAATCACCCACGGAGCCATCGAGATGGGTCAGGGAGTCAATACCAAGGTCGCCCAAGTAGCATCCCACGTCCTCGGAATCCCTCTGGAAAAGATCTCCGTCAAACCCACGGCGACCCTTATCTCCCCTAACGTGCGACCCTCCGTGCACAGCCAGGCCAGCGAGACAGCCGCCTTCGCCGTACAGAAATGCTGCGAAATCCTGCGGGAACGATTCCGCCCGCTTCGCGAACAATACCCGTCCGCGACCTGGGAACAGCTGGTGGCGCACGCATTCTCCGCCAACCTGGACCTGACCGCGACCCACCACTACCAACCGCGCCAACTCCAGGCCTACGTCGTCTGGGGTGCGGCCTGTGCCGAGCTCGAGGTGGACATCCTGACCGGCAACGTGCAAGTCTCCCGCGTGGACATTCTCGAAGACGTCGGCGAAAGCATGAGTCCCGGCATCGACATCGGTCAGGTCGAGGGTTCCTTCATCATGGGACTCGGCCACTACCTGACGGAAGCCCTGGTCTACAACCCCACGAACGGGGCGTTGGTTAACAATCGCAGCTGGAACTACAAGGTGCCCGGGGTGAAGGACATTCCGGTGGACTTTCGGGTGCGGTTCCTCCAGGGAAGCTCCAACCCGGGCGGGGTGCTGCGTGCCAAGACGGCGGGGGAACCGGCCGTCAGTATGAGTCCGGTGTTGACGTATGCGCTGCGGTACGCGTTGAGATCGGCCCGGAAGGACGCGGGACTGCCGGACGAGTGGATTCCGTTGGGTGAGATTTGGATTGGCTTTAGGCTACGGAATGTAGACTGATTTTTTTTTGTTTGTTTCAGGGACGGCCAACACGCCGGAGAAAATATTCTTGCTTGCTGGGAACCGGACGGATCAGTACAAGCTGCACTAAAAGATTAACCTAAAGTTTTGCCTTCCTCACCTCAATGAGGAAAGGCTATAAAATCACTCGAAAAATGAACTTCTTTATTCAACCTCGTAGACCCACCTTCATGTATACCTATCGACTTAGAATCAAATTCTGAACAAATGTCTGTGCGTGTAAAAGTAAAAGTAAATCTTTCCCAGTTCCTGAGGGGAACACCCTTGAAGAGTATTGGGGCCGGCATTTACAAAGCGGATTCAGTGGCAGTTTCATTCTCAACTTAATGTTAACATGTTAGGGTTAATGATAACATTCCATAGGTCGCCTCCCTAAGGTGTCGTGATAAGGTCCAGTTTGTGACGATACACTACCTTCCCTTTACTAAGCAATCGATTCCAGAAGGGAAAAGATCACCAGTTGTGTTGGTCCGAGCCGGGATTTGAACCCCGATCTACCGCTTACGAGGCGGAAGCGTTACCACTGGGCTACATGGCTCGGTCTGTGCGTGTGTACAGTATGTATAAAAAGTATTTACACCCCTTGGGCACTATGCACATATTGTGATGAAACATCTAAACAATTTAATGTTGACAGAAACCTAGTACTACGTTTTGTTCAGAAACTCATGCCAGACATTTTGCTACAAAAAGCTCATGAAAAGATGATTTCTATAAAAGTTATATAACAAATACTATTACGAAACTAAAAAGGTGCAAAAGTTAGTACACCTTTCGAAAAATTAACATAAATAATGTTATTTGTTGACAAATCACCATAAATCCAGTCTCCCAACTTCAAATAGGCATCCTTGACTGATTTATAAAATAATTTGGATTGAATATAAAGTTTACTAACAACTTAGTATAAAAGTTTATATAACTCTGGAAATTCTATATAAAACTTATCTAAACTTAATTTTGCAAACTTTTAATTCAACTAAATGTCAATATATTACCATATAATTGCTAAATAAACATTTTGGAGTGGGTATAACACCGTTTTGGGGGTATTTGTATCGATAGAATAGATTTTTCGTTGGAATTTCGTACCAACCCGGAATTACGTCGTCGGAAAATCCGCCGGCATCTGAACCGGTCCACAATTCTTAAGTCAACCTATGTGGCATCGGAAAGGGCATAAAATTTCCGATCTTTTGATACCCATACATCTAGGTTTTCTATAAAACCCACGATTTTATATACCTAGGTAAAAACGTTGTTATGGTTTTGTTTGAGCAATCTGCCAAAAATGTATGGAATTTCGTAATTTTTGTTCTCGTGGATCAAACTTACTTTTGCCCAGGTATTTAAAAACGTGGGTTTTATAGAAAACCTAGATGTATGGGTATCAAAAGATCGGAAATTTTATGCCCTTTCCGATGCCACATAGGTTGACTTAAGAATTATGGACCGGTTCGAATGCCGGCGGATTTTCCGACGACGTAATTCCGGGTTGGTACGAAATTCCAACGAAAATCTGTTCTATCGATACAAATACCCCAAAACGGTGTTATACCCACTCCAAAATATTTATTTAGCAATTCTATGGTAATATATTGACATTTAGTTGAATTAAAAGTTTGCAAAATTAAGTTTAGATAAGTTTTATATAGAATTTCCAGAGTTATATAAACTTTTATACTAAGTAGTTAGTAAACTTTATATTCAATCCAAATCATTTTTTTAATCAGTCAAGGATGCCTATTTGGAGTTAGGAGACTGGATTTATGGTGATTTGTCAACAAATAACATTATTTATGTTAATTTTTCGAAAGGTGTACAAACTTTTTTTGCACCTTTTTTATTTTCGTAATAGTATTTGTTATATAACTTTTTATAGAAATCATCTTTTCATGAGCTGTTTGTAGCAAAATGTTTGGCATGAGTTTCTGAACAAAACGTAGTACTAGGTTCCTGTCAAACTTTAAATTCTTTACATGTTTCATCACAAAATGTGCATAGTGCTCAAGGGGTGTAAATACTTTTTTTACATACTGTATGTCTGTAAGTCCGTGCACCGAAAAACACACAATTATCTCCGGACTGGCAGTACAGATTTGGACCGTAGTGGTCTTATTCGATCCGTCTCGGGGTCCCACAAGACCCCAGTTAATATTATGAAGTTTAGAAAAGTACTTCATAAGTTATGCTAAAAAACGATTTTGACTTAAGTCCGGAAGATTGTAAAAAGGGTGGTTTTTGTAAGAAAACCCGTCATGTTATACATTTTTAGAAGGGTATTAAAAAGAAGTTTGCAACGAGTCCAAAACATTGGAGATCTGACAACCCTATCAAAAGTTATAAGCACTTAAGTGTTATTTATGCACCTTTCAGAGGCCGGATCTCAGATATTTTGATGAAAACGTTGTCCGGATCTTTCATGCGACCCATCGTTAGATGGGTAATCAAAAGACCTTTCGAATGAGTCCTAAAGATTGAAGGTCTGACAACCCTATCAAAAGCTATGAACACTTAAGTGTTGTTCATAATACACATTTTTGAAGCCGAATCTCAGATATATTGATAAAATTTAGTGTTATTTATACATGTGTTTGATGCTGTGTAGTGTATTCACTTTATGAATGTGGGGAAGGCACCAACCACTTAAAGGTGGATTTAGTAACGTTTTTGATGAAAAAGAGTCATCTTTTGAGGTAATAATAAGTAGGTAACAATAGGTTTGTTTCCTCAGGGGTAATGTCAGTCGTCCAGGTGCAGATATAGATACAAAATAAGAACAGACCTGCTTCGGTAGAGTCACTAGTCGGCCGTTGGACTCGCAATCTAAATCCTAGAGTTGAAAGAAGATAGCTTTAAAACATGTTTGGATTATTTCACAATTCAAGCTTCAAGCGCTTAGATCCGAGAAGGAATCTTGCAATAGAGGCTGGTAGTGCTAAAACCAAGTTGTATTTTTTTTCGGTGGACTTGGTCTATAAAAATTAATGCTCTTAAAATTGAGCATAAAATAAATCGAATTTTACTATGGTTTGTATAATTTCAAAAACTACGGTAATTTACGTTACTTCAGGGGTGCCCAACCTTTTGGCCCTGCGGGCCAGATCTGATTTTTCTGAAGCAGTGGCGGGCCGGAACTAATATCGAATATCCTCTACAAAAAAAAAAACTTTTTGCATTGTTTTTCAAATTCAAATATTTCAAAACGATTTTAAACACACGCAAAATTTAAAAAGTGTAAAAAATATGTATCAAATAATTTTCAATTCGTTATTCTTAGAAATTCAAAGTTTATGGAAAAATATATTTTTTGCTCCCTGATATCATTTTGAGACATTTTTTCAATAATTTCTAAATATTTGCAACGATGATTAGTGCGCTGACCACGGGGACGCGCTGTCTTGTTTTTGCATGCTTATTTTCATTTCTTTTGTGTCGCTGTTTGTGTGCTTGGGTGAGTGGTTATTATAATTAAATAGGGGAAGGTGGGGCAAGATGACCATACGGGGCAAGAGGAACAATCGCTCGTACGGCCGTAATTTTTACAATTTTGATTATTTCCAGTATGAGGAATTGTTGCTAGATATGCAATTAGCTGATTCTACTACCACATAACCGCCAAAACGACGTAAACGCCACGGGGCATATGATTTAATGAAGTTTTTTCAAAACCTTTGTTTTCTTATAATATTTGGAAAGGACAAAATAAGGCTTACGGTTCGTTTTAAGACTCATTTTATCAAAATGCTATTTTTCCTAGATCAGTAGTGTTCCAACCAATGACTTGCACCTATTAGAGAGTATGATTTAACTTTTGGTTATTTTTGTTGAGAACTTTTCAAAAATCTTGTTCAGGTGGGGCAAGTGTACCATATGGATTTTTAGTATGGAACAAATTACGAATTGCTGCAACAACATATTTTTTTGGGAAATAAATACATGAAAGTACTTAAAAACTGATAAACAATTGTTTAAAAAAATTGTCCATACAAAACATAGTGATATTATGAAAATTTACTATTTATCATCTTAATAATATTTTTTTTCGTGAAAACGATAAATTTTTTAGTAAAACATTATTATTTAGTCTAAAAATGGAAGAAACCATTCAAATACATTCTAATCTGATGTATCTAAGTGATAACAGTTCAATTGTTAGCAAATTAACATGTTTTTTCATGCATTGTTCGTCTTGCCCCACTAGTTGAGTAGAACGTACGGAAAATCAATTTTTTTAAAATCAATTTTTTACATAAAAAACTGGATTTTTTAAAAACTTGCTCTGACAAAGTCTTAGTCAAGACCTAGAATAAGATGATTATAATAAAATCCGACAGATTTTTTAACTTTTTAATGGGTTATAACAAGCATTTCCTTAGCTTGTTACACTTGCCCCACTTTCCCCTAATGGCATCATTAGTGCGCTGACCACGGGGACGCGCTGTCTTGTTTTTGCATGCTTATTTTCATTTCTTTTGTGTCGCTGTTTGTGTGCTTGGGGTGATTGGTTATTATAATTGAATAATGACATCATAAGTGCAGTGCTTCTGGGAACGCGCAGTCCTGTTTTTTCGCGATAATTTTCGTCGTAAATGATCGTAAAAATTTATTCCAACTGGCAGTTTTAGTATTAACTCATCAAACTATCGATTTTATGAAAAGTAAAGCGTCATTTATTTACTATTTTTGAAATTTGCTCGCGTTATCTACATTGTAAAAACAGTAAAAATATACTGATAAGTCCAGCCCATAGCAATACTGCTCGGCTGGCACGCGTTCGATAAAAAAAAACTTTTTAAATAATCAATTATCTATCTTTCCGCAGCCGGCTGCTTAAGATTTCAAATTTTCAACCGATAAACAAAATGCTCATGGTCACATCACTGCCACTCGTGAATCCTGACCTCATACCCATCTACTAACCCCCTCAAAACTCATGTGATACTTTGTCGGAGATGCAGTCGATTGGGCGGTCTCTATCACTCAAGTATCGGACTAACATTCCCATCCACATCATCATCCCCGTGACTCTACCACTGGTCGTGGCCGGCGCCGGTATTGATCAGCATGATAGGGGCCTTTGAGAAGTTGCGAAGCGAGGAAAGATAGCTCCCACTTATCTTCCACGGCTCGTGGATGTAACTTCTGGAGGTCCTGGTCAATAACGGAGTAGCAACTGCGGGTGGGCACCTATGCTTATGCTTATGCTTATTTTCTAAATATTTGCAACGATCTATTTTCAGTATGAATAATTTGCTTTTTAAAGCTTTTTTCAAAAAAAAAAACTTTTTCACTGAAAAGTTGTTCTGGAAAAACACATAAGTTTTTGCTTACTTATTTTTTTAAGAAAATAGAAAAAAACTTCATTTTGAAGTAAACACAGTTAAAACTGAATGAAATTTAAATTTAGTGTCTTTTTGTACATTTTTAGACAACAATCTAAGTTTTTTTTTTAAAATTTCACAATTTTACGAAATGGATAATTTTGTTTTCTGGCACCATTTTATTTTTAAAATAAAATATCAATATAGAAATTATAAGAATTAAATTGAAACATGAAGAATATTGTTATGATGTGTTAAAAATTGATCTCAAGCTTATTTTTTTTCATTCAGACAATCAATTTGTTTATTTAATATGTCATGAACAGCCTTAAGGGCCGGTCATGGAACTATTTTGAAAAAGCCGTCGCCGGATGAAATGGCTTCACGGGCCGGACGTTGGACAGGCCTGTCCTAGACACTCACCACCGACGGCAAGCGGGTGGACTGTGAATATTTTGTGGCTGTGCGTCGAGTAAGGTGCAAAATTGGCAATAACTCGGCGGCAGATTTCATGACCATTTTTCTCTAAGGCTCAAAAGTTCGAAAATAAAAAATACGTATTTTGTGAAAAAAAAGTTAATTAAAAAATCGGCCATTTTTCCGCGTACCTTCTTTTTCTCAATAGTGCTCAGAAAATTGACTCAAAAGTTACAGCTGTTTGAATATTTACGTACCATTTCTGTATGGACAGCAGCCAAAATTGTATGACCGGTGTCTCGACTTTTTTTTGTTGAATAACTAGCAATGCCAGCGATTTTAAAACTAATTTTTAGACTTTTTTCATGAACGAGCCTTTTTTTCGGAATTTTGAGCACGCAATCAAATCGGGCGTTCAATTTTAAACAAATTTCTATCCCTTCACGGTTTCGAGCTCTCACATCACAGAAAAACGCGTTTGAGTAAAAATTCTGGAAAATGGAAGGGGGTTAACCGCCCCACCTTCACGAGACATCGAAAAATTGACCTCGGACTCGTAATCAGATACCAACATTACCCCTTAGAGCAAAGTTTCAAGGAAATTGAAGGGGGATCGGGACAACTGCTGTGTGAGTTGGCGAAGAATGACCCGTTTGTATGTGTCTGAAGTGTGTTTTAAGTTTTTCACTTTATTTGTTTAGTTAACATAGTATAGTTGATGTCACAAGTTGCAAAAGGAAGTTAATTTGGGCGTTGAAGAGTTCTGAAAACGACAGCATTAATACAGTAGTTGTTCGATAACTGGGCGTTGTTTAACTGGGCTGCTTTTTAACTGGGCGCTCGATAACTGGGCCGTAGCCCAGTTAAAAAGCAGACAAACGTCAAAAAACCAAAACAAACCAAAATGACCGAGGGGTTAATGGATGCAAAAATCATATTCAATAAATAAAAAAACTTTTTTCAAACTTTTGTTTAATTTCAAGTTACAATTAAAGAAAAATGAAAAGTAAGCATTGTGAATAAATTTGAGTAACTTTTATTTTTATATTTCATCTGGAATTCCCCTCGTTATTTTTTGTTCAGCCCAGTTAACGAGCAGCATTCGGTGACTGGGCTACGTTTTCAGCCCAGTTACCGAACAACTACTGTATTAGTATCATAATGGAATCGCAAAATAAATAATTATTATGTTTTTTTTAAATGATACTAAAATATGCAAATTTACACAGTACGTAATTACTGTTTTTTTATGTAAACTCACTCAATGTAATGTTGAAATATGATGTAAAGAGTGAAAAGTCATGGAAATTACTCCAATGTAAATCTAAATCTAATGTAAATCTTGAATCTAATGGAAACGTTGAGCATGGAAACTCAAATCTGATGAATTTCTACCCGTTTTCGGCTTCCTGTAAATTCCTATTTAATGTAAATCATATATCCAATGTATTTCTGCCAAACGTTGACTTCAAAACTACCCGAACTAAAAATAGTTATATTTGGTTCTCTTTCTACCGCTCTCATACTTCGCCGGCCCACTGCCTGAGCCTCGACCTGAACAAATTGATTCTTTAGACGCTCGTTTATAAAATGCAAAGATGGCTCAGTCGGCAGCGGGTAGCAGCAGTAACACCGAACATCCTACCCGTCGTCCGTTCGATTCCAGTCCAGCGTTGTTCCACTTGGCCGTCGACGAGAAAGCGTCCCCTACCTGTGAAACAACTTTTTAAAATCATAATTTCCTTTTGCTGCCCGCTTCACTCATTTTAAAATAGAACATAGGCCACACCCTTTTCCTACTGAAATCCAAGTTGAGCTTCTCATTCCCATTGGCCAATCAGTATTAGTTGATTTGAACTAATGTAAATTTCAAAACTTATGTAAATTTTCAAAACTAATGTAAATTTCCAGTGAATCTAATGTAAATTTCCAATGAACCTAATGTAAATATACATCATTTATCATGATACCTTTTGGCACATGATAAATAATGTAAATTTACAGAAATATTTTTTTCTGTGTATATGATATAGATTTGGTACGTTGGAGTATAAGTAAAAAATGATTCACCTGCAGCATATAAGATTGGTTAAACTGCTGTAATCATTTAGAAACTAGACATTTGATAAATACCCACCTTATAACAAGGCTGTTTTAATAAAAATGCGCAATTAATTAATTGTGGTAATTATCATAAAAGTCCATCAAACGTCAGTAAGTTGACCGAACCCACTCAGCCAACGCTCAATCGAGCAGAAAACAAAAGGGATCAATTTTCCGGATGGCTGCAGCACAATTATTGCTGTTCCTTCCCATTCAACAATTTTGATATCCTTTCACGTATTGTGTCCGTAAAAAATACTAGGTTACGTCAATACTCCATCTGCTCCATTCAGCATAAGTAGTTGAATATTTTTTCCAAAATTTTCAATAGCACGTGTTCCCGATTTCACTTAATTAGCTCCACCCCACCACGACAGGGTGGTCCGAAACAATGGCGCTGTCAAACCTGCGTGAAATATGTTAATACGATTATATCTGGCTTATTGACGTCGAATGGATAAAGAATGTGGACAGGCAACACAGTTAATTATTTTTCCGCTGTTTGTTCTTCGCGGTGAAAGGTTAAATTAAATTTTGAGTGCACGACCAAGTTAAACTGATGAGCGAGAGTTTTCCGAGCGATTGGGGGATTTGATGGGATTAAACCTTGTTTGCATATGTTTAACACTGACAGTCCTTAGCTCGTGAAAAAGTTTGGAGTTTCGCTTTGATCAGTTGTTTTTAAACTTCCCGATGTTAAGACCGTGTAATTTATGACCAACGCTTGTTAAAATACAAAAAATCTATAATCAAGTATCAAATCGAAACCAAATTCAACCAGGACCAAAGGACAAAAACTTCAATTAGATTGTGTAATCCCGAGCAGACGGAAATCACGTGGGAATAACATTTTGTGATATTTGACAATACTAGGCCAATAACATTTGATTCGTCGTTATAATTTTTTCGTTATTCAATTGTTATTGTAATATCAGACTAATCACATTTTTGCTTATTCTTCGAACAAATCTTTGTTATTATTTTTTGTTATTTTATAAACTAATCCGATCATCCCAATAACAGTTCCAGTTATTCTTCCATCGCAAAAAATATTATTCCCAATTTGGTTTTGATTTCAACCAATTTCAGACCAATAACAAATTTTGTTATGATATCATAAAATGTTATTAAACTCTTATGCAAAGATGGATTTTGCAAGAATATTCCATTAATTTTTTTGTTATTTTAACAGTATTTGTTATTGAAATGGCATGGATTTTTTTTATTACCGTCTGCTCGGGAAATCCAAATTATTTTAAACAAAGCTTCTACCATGTCACTATTTTTATATTAATTTTGTTATTAATTAAGTGGCCAACACCTCTGGAAGTTACCGCTCTTTCGGACAGCCCGAGCAGACGGTAATAACTTGGGAATAACATTTTTTGATATTTGAAAATACTAGGCCAATAACATTTTATGTTATTTATAACAAAATTTGTTATTCGTCGTTATGATATTTGTGTTATTGGATTGTTATTGTAATAACACACTAATAACATTTTTAGTTATTCTTCGAACAAATCTTTATTATTATTTTTTGTTATTTTAACAACTAATCCGATCACCCCAATAACAGTTGGAGGTATTCTTCCATAACAAAAAATGTTATTCCAAAGTTGTTTTGGCTATCAACGAATGTCAGACCAATAACAAATTTGGTTATGACAACATAAAGTGTTATTAAACCCTTATGCATAAATTTTTCAAGAAGATTCCATAACACTTTTTGTTATTTTAACAGTATTTGTTATTGAAATGGCACGAATTATGTTGATACAGTCTGCCCGGGAGGATTAATTTTGAACCAACATCTGCTTAACAATTAACCAACCATCCACGGGATTACATCGTAAGTAAAATTTTATTTTTTTTTTAAAATTATGGGCCGATTTCCGAGCTGTGATACTGCGAACAATTTCGAAGCGCGGTGCTTTTGGTGTGGTTATTGTTTTTTTTTTCGATACGATAAATGGATTACACTGACGGCGTTGGCGTGGAGTGATGGTAAACGAAAGCCTATCAGTGCTTTTTTTCGTAAATCAATTTGAATAACAAGCGCACAAACAAGCCACAACGAGGGGGTTTACATCTTTTTTCCGCTGAAAAAAGGAACGTGGCATCAAGGGTTCCTCTTTGCTGAAGTTTGCTTTTTTTTGGGTTTTAATGGTTATGGAGAGTTTGGTAAGTAGGTTTTTAATTATTGTGTAATCATCCTTATAATTACCTTCATTATTCTACATTCATGTGAGTAATTTCACTGATTGATGTAAAATGGCCTGGAATCGATTTGGAGCCCAATTTTATTTTTGAGCAATTCCAGCTCAAATCATGATTTTTTCTGGTACTTTTGTACCCGACCCTCTCCGATTTCAATGAAACTTTGTAGACATGTTATCCTAGGCCTATATAAGCCATTTTTGTGTATATGGAGCCAATAGTACTCGAAAATAACATTTGAGAAGGGCGTAAGGTATTTAAACATTTTTGTAATTTGTAATTTAAAAATTACTGTATCTCGAAGCCGTTGCTTCGTATCAAATAGTGGTCAAAGACATACTTGCAGGAAATTGGACGGGCTTTCTGAAAAAATACACTGAAACAAAAATACACGCCACATCTATGAGATTTTTGGATTTTTAAGTCTCAAACATAAATTTAAAGGTCATGTCACGATTTTTTTTCGTTCAAAATTTTTGAGGAAATAGCCTGAAATATAACCAAAGCACTGACGAAAAATGCAGGATGGTATGTCTCTCCTAAAAAAATACAAAAATCATTTACTAAAACTGTTTTTTGAAAAGAGGTCTAAACGTCAAAATTTTTGAAAACCGGTAGTGGGAATCGATTCTCCAGACAATTCTACATAAAAGTCTCAATATTGACCATTGTCCTATGTCCAATCCTTGGGAAGAAATAGTGGTTTAAAAAATTTAAATATTGAAGAAACGGGATTTTTGGTGGTTTTTGGCAATTTCCATATGACAGACTTGGTTTTTCCGTCTCGTATATATTTTTACCGGAAAGCTCGTTTAATTTTCCATAAGCATGCCTTTAATAGGACCTATTAAAAAAACTCAAGAGTTGAAGTTTTTTAGGTATTTTTGAATATTTTGCCATCATAGAAAAAAAAATTCCTACAATTTTGTTGAAAACATCTAATCAATCTTTTCAAATTTACTAAAATCAACAAACCCAAAGAATTGACAAGAGAGAGAGAAATATTATGTTCATGCTTGGTTCTTGCCTCAACAAACATTGAAATCAGGTTATACAACATTGTTGTAACACGATCTGGTCAAGGTTTAGGGGTTATTGACTATTTTTTGATCAAAAACCATCCTAATTTCACCAATATAACGAAAAATAATCAATGGTGATTACTTGAATACACTTTAGTTTTGCTAACATTTTTTTTTTTCACCCTTCAATTTTCAATTCATTTTATTTACCGAAATAACAATTTTACAACTTGTGTGAATGACTGGTTCATAGAGATTTGGTGTTCCTTGCAACTATTTCCTTTTCAATAACCGCTTGGTAACAGAAGGTTCTTCGAATGCAATTAAACAAAAACTAGGGAAAATTTGGCAAAAAATCCTAGTGAGATCGAAACGTGGGGTTCCTTAAAACTAATATCACAGACGAGTGGTGGGGTTGAGTTCCGCTTCATTAAAGGGGAAGGATGGCTTCTATCAGTGGGTTGTCCGACATCTGGCAGCTGGTCCGGAACTGGAACAAGCGATCGATAAACTGGTCGATCGTCTCCAGTTCGGCAAGCTGGTGGAGATCATCGGTGGGGTGCCACGGATCGAGGTTGTAGATCATCTTCAGCAATTTATTCTGCATCCTTTGAAGCTTTTTGCAGTGGGTAGCTGCGCAGGTTTTCCACGTTGGAGATCCGTACGTCAGGACTGCACGGAAAACGCACTTGTACAGCAACAGTTTGTTGTGGAGTTGTAATCGGGAGCGTCGGTTCACCAGCGAGTAGAGAGCCTTCGTCAGGTTTTGCACTTTTGAGCGTCTGGTCGATGTGCTTGTCGTAGCGAAGCCCGGTGTCTAGGGCAAGGCCTAGATACTTGGCCTCTTTGGACCAGTCCACCTCCAAGCCGCAGACTTTGACCTTGGAACTCGGGAGGTACTTGGGCGCTCTTCGGCGCGTAAAGAAGATGGCTTGCGTCTTGGAAGGGTTGATTTTGATCCTCCACTTTTTTGCTAACATTTTATTTTTTTTAAATACTTAAACTAAACCTTGATTTTGAGGAATTACCAAATATCTTTACAGATGTGTCAATGAGCCATTTTACATGATCATTCAAAATGGCCCGAGCAGACGGAAATAATTTGGGAACATTTTCTGTTATTCATAACAGGATTTGTTATTCGCCGTTATGATTTTTTTGTTATTGGATTGTTATTGGAATTACAGACTAATAACATTTTGAGTTATTCTTCGAACAAATCTTTGTTATTATTTTTTGTTATTTTACGACTAATACGATAATCCCAATAACGGTTGGAGGTATTCTTCCATAACAAAAAATGTTATTCCCAAGTTGTTTTGGCTCTCAACCAGTATCAGACCAATAACAAATTTTGTTATGATAACATAAATTGTTATTAAAGTCTTATGCAAAAATGGATTTTGCAAGAAGATTCCATAACACTTTTTGTTATTTTAAAAGTATTTGTTATTGAAATGGCATGAATTTAGTTATTACCGTCTGCTCGGGGGGTCCGGGGGCCACAAAAAATCACCCCGCGAGCCATACTTTGGTCACCCTTGTTGTAGTTAAAAGGAAGACACTAGTGGTTGGTACTGGCAAAAGTGGCCGACAACTGTAAAGTCAACTTCGTTTATTTGTCGATTCAAATCCCAATAAAAAATTCCTTGCATTTTCTCTGACTTGACAAAAACTATTTATTGTTTTTAATAAATTCTTCAAATTCGTTGTTTTATGGTTCCATGCAATTCCCTATTTTGAATATTAACAATATGAGATACGAAGACCGAACACCATCAGATCGTGACAGGTTTGTCTGAAGCTTGTAAATAAACAGTCAAAAAGTAGCCACGTTACTTTTTCTTGTTTGGGGTTTTCATAAATTATTAAAATTGCAGCAATAAAATAACAAATGTCATAAAATTTTTCGTTATTTTCAATTTCTACAAATCAACAGCAGCTGTTATTTCAAATGAAAAATAAAATAACTTTTTATCCAACCATTAAACGATCTTTAAAAACGGAGAATCTAAGGGCTACGGTGTTAAGTAATATTCCACATATTTTTAAACTACTAACTAGCACACTAGCCAAGGAAAATAAATTCGAAATTTGACTCTTCTGGTTTTCCTTTTTTTAACTTATTTTTTTCTGTTGAAAAATACCTTAAACGAGGTGACTTTGATAGCCGCAAAATGAAGAGTGCAATTAAAATACGTACGGAATGATTTAGAATCATACTGACCGTGGTAGAGTACCTAAAAAAACTTTTTGCAATTCCGTCGTGAAACTATTTACTTTTCCTGTCATTCTTGAACGACGAAATAGCCTACTTTTCTGTACCAAAAATAACAGAATCGAATAGCAACACTTTTCAAAATAAATGCTAAAAAGTTCTACTTTTCAGCACTCAAATGGGTGCTGAAATGTTGAATTTTTCAGCACTTGTTTCGAAAAATAACACTTTTCAACATTTTTTTGATTTAAACGATTTATTGACAAAAAACATGAAAATTTGACATGAAATTTCACTCAGTGTGTGTTTTTTGGAATTGCAAAAAACTTTGTATGGAACTCGTTGCAAAAGTTGATTTTTTCAGCACTCTTCGTATTTATCCAACTCGGTGAACCTCGTTGTACGTACGACTCGTGCTGAAAAAATCCTCTTTTTGCAACTTGTTGCATAAACTACTATTTCATGCAATTTTGAAAAGTTTAAAAAGTTAGCTAAATATGGTTAAGAAAATGTTGATGAAAGTCAATATTTTAAACTTCGCAAAGTGTCATGGTTTTCTCAATAAACATGATTTTGAATCGGAAAGCGGAATGCATTTTTGGATTTTTTTTTACAATTTTCCACTAGGGGAAGGTTCAATAAGTTTGTAAATAATACATAATATGTGTTTTTGGAACACAATTAAAAAATATCTCCAAATTCATAGGAAATTTCAGTTGAACAAATTTCATGTAAAACTAGTGATTCGTGCAAATTCGTGATTCAGATTCAGAATAAAATGCAATATAAATCTATAATGTTGTATACAAAACTAGTTATAAGAAATTTCAGGCAAAATTCCGACTTTTTAACAATTTTACGTAAAATTTATATGTATTTTGTTTAAAATCTTATTAACTTAATTAACTAAATGTTAACATTGATTTTTTTTCTCAAAAACTATATCAGCTACGATAGTGATGGTACATTTAATGTGCAAATAAAGCTAGAACATCTTGAATATGATTTTAACAAGAAAAACTAAGACTTTCAAAGTCACCCCGGAATTGTTAACGTAATTTTTTTTTTTAACATCTTTGAAATTTTTTTTTTCAATGTATTGCATGAACTTTGTGTGGTTTGTGTGTGAGAAAAACCTTACCTGTTGGAAAATATTCCAAAAACAAATTGAAATCCTATCAAAGTCACCCCGGTTTACAGTATATGTTTAAAAAAAGCGATTTTAAAAAGATACCATAAACCTGGATGATATTGATATAATTTTTATTTATTTTTCAAATATTTTTCAACTGGTAAGACTTTCAGCATGATTTCTATTTTTTACACATGTACTGAGCTGGATCACATGGTAGGAGCGGCCGTGGCTGACTGGTCACGGTGTTCGCTTTGTAAGCGAATGGTCCTGGGTTCGATTCCCAACTGCTCCCAACGAGAAAGTATAGGAAATATAAATCTTGAAACTCTGAACATGAACGAAAAATCAAAGTCGCTCGAGTCGGGGTTCGATCCCCCGTTCTTTGGATTGGTAAGCAAAAATATCGGATTTGGAGATCAATACTTCGCAAACCCCTTTTCCTCAATTTGATTTTTTTATATTTGGATTTATTTATAATTTTAATATCCATCAATTAAGCGATTGCTTTCATCGACCTGCCAGTTACAGTCATATCCAAGTCCTTGTTTTTGACTTGCCAGACTCCATCGAACCGCTGTCCACCAGTGCATTGGGGCCATCGCAGCTGTCAAAAGTGATTTTATTTATGGCTTGTCTCGTTCCTTTTGCTGGCGAGATGCTCCCTGCTTTCTTTTTTTTTGTTTTCACCATTTGTTCCAGCTATACTTGGTCACTGTGAGACTGTCATACATTTTCGCTGCCGATAACGAGATGAACCACTTTTCCCTCTGTTTCACGTGGCTTGGAGTGGTGGGTGATTAATATTTCAAAAGGGACTAAAAGAATTTAAAAGAAATAGGATTTAATTGAATAAGATAGATGTTAGAAGTCAAAAACTTTAAGATCTCGAATATTTTTTACAAAAAACTACATTGAATTATCATTTTCAAAGTGGAAACGCTATGATTTATCTTATTTGCTGTCACATTAGTGGCCCATGCCATTTTCTCACACGGAATATCCCCGCCACTCTAATGGTGCCCGAAACCTGAAAGGTTATCATTTATAAACGTAAATTTCGAGACATCACAAAACAAAAACATTTGCTAATGTTTTGCAAGCAAAACAACAAACAGCGGTGCAGGGTGGGGTTGTCGTTATCGGAATAATTGGAGATGATCGTGTAATAAATTTCAATCAGCGTGACGCCAACCGCAAGAACCGCTGAAGAAAAACCCCCGAAAGAATAAAGGCAATAAATCACGCTTTTCCAGGACTACGTGACTCCGGAAGTGGGAGGGAACAAAAAAAAAATGAGACCGATTGCATCCCGGAAGTGCTTTTCTTCTCTTGGTTGGACGGATGGATTCTGGAGAGCTCGCGCGTCCTTGTTTTTCCTGCTGCTGCGACTGTGACAAGTTCTGATAGACTCTCGGTGTGAAATATGATGGCAGATGGAACCACTGTGACACCGTCCTGTCGGGGATATTTTGTCCGCTGGAACGTTCTGGTGGATTTGCGATGCTAATGGCTTGGGACAGTTGGAATGGTTGATTAATTTTCTGGAAATCACGAAAAGTGTTATGAACCAAATTGAAACAAAATTTGTGTCCATTTATTAACGATTTTATGAAAACTATCAAAATAACAGACCGAGTGATATATCGGGGTTCAAATCTCGGAAAAAACTTACTTTACTTATCAACATTTTTTTTCTTGAGTTAAGTTTCATTTCAATCTAGCTGCCTAGTAAACCTGTAGTAGATCGGTTGAAATGCAGATTTACTCTAGATTTATCCAAATCTAAGAACACTTTAAACTAACATTTCAAAAAGAGAGTCTGCGATTAGCAGAGTAGCGAGTCAGACGTGCGTCCCTCAAACACCAAAAAAGTGCCTAACGGCATGAAAATGAGGCGGTCCTCACCAGCAGGATCGGCAGATTTGAAGTAGTTAAAGAATGCCGATGCGCTAACTGCAAAGCCAGGCAGTTGAGCAAGGACGCTCAAAATTCGTCTGGAAACCAGTTCGCTACCCTCCTGTGGACGTGAGCGAGAAGGAAGAAGTCAAGATGACGAGACACAACACAGGACATCAAGTATCGTGACCAACTGTGGGGGTTCATCGTGACTTGGGAACGTTATCGTCCAGTGCACCGTGACGTGACGCAATGTTCGAACTGCTTGCAGTTTGGGCATGGTGGAAGGAACTGTTCCAACAAGGGTCGTTGTACACCCTGCGGAGGTGAGCACAAAACTCAAGCTTGCAACACAACCAACGAGAACGTCGAAGCCAAATGCTTCAACTGTGGTGGCAACCATTCGACTAAGAATCGGAGCTGCCCAAAACGAGCTGAGCTGAGCAACGACGTGGCAGCAACCAAATCGTCGCAAAACACCACCAGCATTCACGGACGTGGATTTTCCTGCTTTGGCGTCACCAGAAACGGGATCTGTTCGAGCGGTTCCAAATCTGCAGCCATTGCCGTTGAATCAGCGGCAAAAAGTTGCAGAGAATACAACACCTCCTGGCTTCAGTCAGCAACCGAGGGGAAACCAACCAGCATCAACGGATGAAGGCAGCAGTGACCTGTTTTCACCACAAGAACTTCTGAACATTTTCCCGCGTTTGTAATCATATTTAGCATGTTTGAACTCCTTTGAAAACATTTTAAATTTTCATGAAGTACCAATGTACAGTAACACGAAAAGTTTTTTTTTTGCGAAAAAAAAATCCGTCTATACCTCGATTTTTTCAAAACTAATGATTGGAAAGCAGCTGTACGCCTGTAAAATGCATTTTAAAACACTTTTTTCATCCAAATGTTAAAACCTAGGATTGTTATTTCATTTTTTTTGCCCCCCCCCCTCGACTTTGGTCAAAGCCGAGGGACATAAACTTCAAAAAATATTTGCAACGGCCTTAAGATAAGTTGTTAAAATGATTTTTTTCTTTTTTATATTCTATTAATTGCAAAAATGTTAAACAATTTGAAGTAAACAAACAAATATGGTCAGTCAGTAATAAAACGAAAAGTACAACAAAGATGAAGAGAAGAATATAGCTGTATCACTTAGAATGTAAAAGAAGAAATGTATCCTTAATTTTGTTGCATTTTTCAGAAGCTCTTTGATTTTTTTCCTAATTTACAGACTTTTAAAATTTAGAGGTTTAAACTTTGCGTCCCGATTTACCCCACTTCCACCTGAGCTAGACTTCTCATATTTAGCGCAGATGCTAGTTATATATGTCCAAACAACTGTTGAAAAATTCTTGATAGGGGATTTTCTAATTGATTTGGTATCTTGCAAAAAAAATTCAATGTCTTTAAATGCATTCGCAAAAAAAAAATAATTAATTTTTGATCTGAGGCTTTGAGAATTTTATGTTTACAAATAAATTGCGTTCATTTTCGAAAACATTTTTGAGTTGATTGTTTTTTCTTTTATTTTTTTTTCATTTTATAACATAGTTGAAAAAAGTTAACATAAAAAAATGTCTTTAATAAATCATCATAAAATAAAATAAAACTGAGGTTAATTTTTTTGGCATTTTTTTTTTACCTGTGAGATGGTTACAGTTTCTGACATCTTTTAACTATTCATTTTTCTAATTTAAGCAACACTTTACTTTTATAAGGATTATTTATATTTCTTGTAGAACATTATAACACTCTAAAAAATAACCCTGCAAATTAGAAAAAAACACGAAATTTTAAATGAAAAATTTTTTTCAATGTAGATTTGAAAAGTTCATTAAATTTCCCATAAATTGACATGTTCCAAAAAATTTTAAAGTTGGGTAACGGAGTAATGGGAGAGTTTTTAAAACTTTTTTATTGTTTTTTTCGATGATATTGCGACGGTGCGCGTCCCTCGTACGGCGCCGAAGTAAGCCCTTTGTTTTTCTGTGTGTTGTTTGTTATTGTTTGACCGGTGCCCGTGCTGTCGCTTGGCGATCGAACAGAAGAGTGATAAAACAATCTGAGCAAGCGGGAGCACGGGCGCAGCTGTACAGGTCAGCTGCGAAAAGACACCGAATATGTAAGTTTTGTGATACTGTGAACTTTAAGTGTAATTAATTAAGGAAATATACATTTTTAGTTTTGTAGTGGAAAAGAAGTGTTTACTTTGACTACTCCGCTCACAGAACCGGTGCCCGGTTCGACTTCCTCCCGCGTCTCAATACTACAAAAATATTCGACACGGCGTGCCGAAGTCACGGAACCTGTGACCAACGCCGGGAACGCGGCAGAAGTGGCACGAGGACCACCGGAGACGCGTCGTCATCGGGAGTGATCACCGGAGATCGTTGGAGTTGGAGCAATGGCGGCGAAAGGAGGTGACAAAATGGAGTCGGTGAGGCAACGACTTGCAGAAGAGGTTGTGACAAAGTGATCACCCGTGGCCCATAAATCAGGCCAAAAGTGGTCGGGCACGGGTGTGAGACGGAGGTCAACAAGCAATCTCGCAACGAGGAATGCTCATCGGCGTCCAGTTGCTGGCGTCGGCAGGTGAACCAACGGCTAGCGAAGCATCTCTGGAACGCGCCGCGATGGCGTAGACGTAAAACTTCGGCTTCGGCAAAGCAGCTGTTTTACTGGGGGGAGTATAGAGGAGAAAAGCAACTCGCGACAAAATTTTGAGGCTAGGAATTTTGACAGGTATGATTTTCATAAAGTATTCGCCTCCTTTTCTCTCCCACAGAAAACCTGGGAACGAGGTAGCTGTCAAACTAAGCCAAAATGTTAAAGTCACTCACAAAATGAACTTTGAGTGATTTGAGTTCATTTCTGACGTCACGATTTTCTCCTCTATTGCGACGGTGCGCGTCCCTCGTACGGCGCCGAAGTAAGCCCTTTCCCAATCAAACCGTTCTACGCTTGACGGGTTCATTCCGCTTCGAATTCCGCTTCGAAAATTGTTTCGAAATTTTCTAAACGGAATCTCCGGTTGGACTCCGTTTCAATTCCGTTTGACCATTTTTGCACAAGGGCGACACCTGCTGGTGTCAGACGGAACCTCGTTGACATTTCGCCTCGATTCGCCGAAGCGGTTTTTCTTTGAGTGTATTTGTGAGGCGGCTTTCTAAGAAACGTCAAACATGGCTGATCTTGGACTTTTCGGAGCTAATTTTCAAAGTTTTCGCGACGTGATAGAAAATGGCGCATCTTCCTCCCAAGGTGAGTTGGATATTTCCTTCAATCAACTCGAAACGGAGTGGAATTGGTGCAATAATCAACATTACACATTTTATTCCTTCCTCCTTACAGATGCAGCTTTCTCGGCCAAATTCAGCAGCAGCAGCAGTTCCGGCCAACGAGGGCGCAAGATGGCCAATCAGAGGCGGCTTCAGCAATTTCCTGGATGCCGGAGAGTGTGCCAACGATGCACCGAAACCTTTCCAAAGATGTCGTCGTGATCAGCGACAAGGGCGCGCTCCCGATCGTGGACAATCCGCCCACCCGTTTTTCGGAGAGGACACCTAAGAAGCTTGTAACGAAGCCACCAACGGATCGGCGAGGGTGCCGTCGAAGTTACCGTCTTTGATAAAGATCTTTACGAGAAGCGGAGCAAGTACATCAACAAACCATGCAAGACCGCTGAAGGCGGTGACGATCCGGAGCAGGTGTCGTCGGCCAGCAGCATTCCCAGTTGCTGTTCGACTCCATCGTCAGGACATAGAGAAAGCGGCCAGGATGTGTACCCGCCGCACACCAAGGTCGAGGTCCTGAAGATTCCCGCTTTGATCTGGCCAACTGGAGCTGCTCGGCGTAGGCGATGGCAAGAGATCAAAAGTGTCAACCGGTGCGCCAAGAATGACGTCGTTGTGAACCGCCTTAAGAGGAAGAGGAACAAAAAAATCTGTGTAACTCTGCTAAACAACAAAATAAAGCGGGCTCGGGGTTGGGATGCGTTTTAATTAACGATTAGATAAAGGGAAAATAAAAAAAAGTAAAATCATAAAAAAGTTTAATCAATTTCTATGGCTGAATCCCCATTTAAAATGGATTCAACAAAAACAAAAAATAAAACCAGCAAGAAAAAACAAGAAGAAGAAGCAACTGTCAATGCCAACACGTCCATTCCGTTTCGATTCCATTTGAATTCCGCTTGAACCGATTTACGGCGAAAACTCAAACGGAACCGGTTGTTGCGTTTGAAACGGAATGCGTTTTAGAATCTAAAACGAACACTGTTTAGAATTCGAATCGAACTTTTTTCGCTCAAGCGGAATTCTAAACGGAATTCAAACGGAACGCGCTGAGTGGGTTGTTTTTCTGTGTGTTGTTTGTTATTGTTTGACCGGTGCCCGTGCAGTCGCTTGGCGATCGAACAGAAGAGTGATAAAACAATCTGAGCAAGCGAGAGCACGGGCGCAGCTGTACAGGTCAGCTGCGAAAAGACACCGAATATGTAAGTTTTTGTGATACTGTGAACTTTAAGTGTAATTAATTAAGGAAATATACATTTTTAGTTTTGTAGCGAGTGGAAAAGAAGTGTTTACTTTGACTACTCCGCTCACAGAACCGGTGCCCGGTTCGACTTCCTCCCGCGTCTCAATAGATGAAAAATACGTTTTTTTTTGGAAATCCGAGTACGCCATCAAATCGGGCGGCTCATTTTACATAAAAGTTCTTTTGACACCAAATTTCTATCTCATCACCGTGTCACCGGCTGCAAATTATTGAAAACACCTCTTTTTTCGCATGTTCGTACCACCCTTCCATCACGAGATATCAAAAAACGAACCTCGGATTCGTGATCAGGGACAAAAGTTACCTCTTAGGACAAAGTTTCACACAAATCGAAGAGGGGTCGGGCAACTGCTGTATAGTTTATGTCGCCCCTCTTCAAAGTTGATCCGAAAAATTAGGTGGCAAAAAATATTTTTTCGAATAATTTGAAAGTTTCAATTGAAATAGAAGTCTCATCATCTGAATACAATTTAAAATGCCCTATTCTGCATTGATAATATTTAACCTGTTTGGGGCACGTTTGAAAATATTTTTAACTTTTATGAAGTTTTAATGTACATCACCGCAAAAACTTTTTTTTTTCGCAAAAATAAAATTTTCGTTAATGCTTTGAAATTTTGGAAACTTATGATTGCAAAAAAACTGGCCAGATGTGTATTGATTTTTCGCAACTCCGTCGTGAAACTACTTACTTTTCCTGGCTTTCTTGAATAACGAAACAGCCTACTTTTCTGTACCAAAATAACATAATTGAATACTGAGCACCGGAACAAATGCTGAAAAGTTGAACTTTTAAGCACTTGTTTGGAAAAGTTATACTTTTCAACATTTTTTTTTAATTTAAATGATTAATTGACTCAATGTGAGGAAATTTGTCCTATAATTCTGCTCAAATTGTGTTTTCGGAATTGCAAAAAACATTGTATGGAACTCGTTGCAAAACTTGATTTATTCATCACTCGTCGTATTTATCCAACTTGGTGAACCTCGTTGGAGAAATGTACGACTCGTACTGAAAAAATCTTCTTTTTAGTCTGTAAATTCAATTTTTTAACTTTTTTTTTGTTTTCACCTCCCCCCCCCCCCTCGACTTTGGTCAGTGTCGAGGGACATAAACTTCAAAAAATATTTTCAGCAGCCTAAACTATTTTTCTTGAAGAAATATATATGTTTTTTGAAACCAAATCTCTTTCTTTTTACGGTTTTGAGCGACAAATATCTGAAAACCGTGTCTTAGAAAAAAAAAACAGAAAAATGAAATGGGTTGTACCGCCTCACAGTCATGAGGCATCGAAAAATGGACCTCGGATTCGTGATTAGGAACCAAAATTACTCATTAGAGCAAAGTTTCAATCGAAGGATGTCGAGGCAATTGCTGTGTGAGTTGGCGGAATGACCCATTATTTAAAATAGGAGCAGTTTTTTTTCTATTTTATTCATGCTGGTAAAATTACTTTGTGTGAAGTACATTTATTTAATATATAACTCTGACTAAAAAAATGGCGGAAAAGCGTCTGAAGTCGTAGAAAATGCATTTGGAGAAGACTATTATTCATTTCATTTGAACCGCTGAAGTTATCTTAATCATTTACAAAACGCGTTGAAATTTTCAATGATATTTAGTTTCAAATGTTCCAAGCAACTCTAAACAAGACAACAAAAACTGTGTTCATTGAAATAAATATTTAAGCAATCTCTTTTCCAAGACTCACAAACTGTCCTTTCTCCAAAGCGATTATCATAAATCTGCTGGAACGAGTAAAAAAGTAACAATAATTGCACGAATCCTTCTCCCCGACTTTGTCTCATCTTTTCTAATCGCGCTTCTCAGAATTGCTTTCTCCTCCCCTCCCCCCCACTCCCCTTCCCCTTAGTAACAATTCCAGAATAGGATCATCCCTGAAACGGTAGTTAACGAGAGAACTTTGCTCGTTAATTCGAGTGACCGTTTCCCTCATCCAGCTCACTTGGCCTGCGAGTTCGGAAGATTATCTCCCTTCTTTTGGGGGAGGGCTCCAAAGTTCCACGAAAACCGAAGACCGCCCAGACGGCCGGGAGTTGGCACGTATAATCCCTCACCACGGAGGAAAACCTGTCCAAGTGTTTTTTTTTTCCGGGAAAAAAGACCATCCGCGGTTGTGTGAGTGAAAAATTAGACTTTGTAATGTGAGGTAATTTGATTCAATTTGAGGTAATTTTCGAGCATGTAGGCTAATCTCAAAGACAGAGGGAGGGGGATAAATTCGAGCAGCTTTTGTTTTTACGATTGGTTTCGTAGGAAATGTTCAGATTCAGGTGGTTTGGAAGAGTATTTTGGAACAATCATTGTTTAGAAGGCTAGAAAAAGGATTTTGTAGATCTGGGAACAGTCTTAATATAAGGTAACTTCTTTAAAATAAAAAAAAACAGTTTGACAATGTGTGTAACATTCCAAGAGTTTTATTTCTATAAATTCTGCAAAGTTCATTTGGCAAAATTTATCAGATTTTTTATTATTCTATTATTTAGTTAAAAGTTGTAATTTTTTAAGTAACTCACAATTTTATTAAAGGAGCTAACAATGAAAAATGTCAAATCTCCAATCCCTAATGCATTCCATCTCTCGTGAACAACACAAATCACGCACAGACTTTCAACATCCCGGGACACTTCGAAGAGTTGAAAACATCCCTGCGTCATTTTTCGTTGGACAGGGTCCCCGCCTGAAGAGGGATCGGGGTTTCGTGTTCACCTGAAAGGATCGCCATACACCTTCCACGAACTGAAAATAACTTGTCACCAAAGTTTTCTCAAAGTATCAGCCCCCTGAAAAGGTGCGCAAACCTGAGCGGGGATGCAATCTTGTAAATATCACAAATTTATGGTTCTGTAGGGTGAGGTGTGCTTTATTTGAACTACCTACAGTTTGTCATGAAATGAAAAAATATCGCTTTTAACATAAATGTCTTAGTAAAAAAAAAACACTTCCAAACAATTTCTAAATAAACTTGAAAGCATCTAACCCCTGAAATTTCAATGTAGCTTTCGCTCGATAAATGCAAGAGTGCTGTCAGCACGTTCCACAGGATGCTGTTGCTGTCACATAAATATCTCGTCCACATTATTCCCCGATGGAGGGAAAACGGGCTCCGTTCTAACCCTAACCCCACTCCGTGAAAGTGCTTGCCCTCTCCAACGGTGCTGTACGGTTGCAAAATTTATGCTACCGAACGGTGCGATGTGTATCTGTCACACACGGTAAATTGAGAAGTCAGCACACACAAACACACACACTCACATTATTCACGACGAGAGGTTCAGTGTCTTGCGAACCTTCGTGGTGAACGGACACTAGAGCTGCGGTATTTTTTACTACCTAAGCTCAGAGTTATTTCAAAACAAAATTCACAGTCTTTTTAAAGACTACCTGAGTTATTTTCCAAAATTCTAAACAGTCTTTTCAAGACTAACCCCGCCTGAAATTTTGTTGTATTTTACAAACGAAGCCATCTTTTAAGAGAACTTTGCTTGCAAAATGCGTCAAAACAAAGGTAAACGCAAATCTTCTGAAGATTTGATCGTTACGTCGGTGAAGCGTTTGAACGCTAAACCGGCTAACGGAAACAAAAAGAAAACAGCCTCTTCTGAGGTCTGATTCTGATTCTGAATGTGAGGTCAATCCTCCAATTCCATTGACAAACAGTTTCGGTGTTTTATCCGAAACTGATGACAAGGAACCTTCTCCTCGTACTGAGCCTTCTGCCGTCGAGAAACGAGTAAAGGCTCCGCCAATTGTTGTGACTTCCGTCTGCGATTTGGCCAGCTTTCGAACGCAACTGAAGAATTGCAAGGAAACTTGCAATTTGAAGGTTTCGTTCCAGCTTGGTCGAAGAGGAGAATGTCGCTTGTTGACGGAATCTTTACAAGATCACCAAACTTTTGTTGGTTATTTGAAAAACCACAAACACAATTTCTACACGTATGAGACCAAGAATGCTCGGCCATTCAAGGCGGTCTTGAAAGGTCTCTCCAACGACTTGTCGGTGGATGAGATCAAAAACGAACTTAAGGTGTTGCTTGGCTTTGCCCCATCCCAAGTAATACCAATGAAGAAAAAATCAAACGGGAATATTTCTCGCTTTGGTTTGACTTCACAATTTTATCTGATTCATTTCAACAGAAATGAAATCAACAATTTGAAACTTTTGGACAAAGTTCAGTTTTTGTTCCATGTACGGGTAAAGTGGGAGCATTTTAAGAAACATGGCGGTAATGGCCAGAATCTGACCCAGTGCCGGCGTTGCCAGGCATTCGGTCACGGTACTGATCATTGCGCCATGGTTCCAAAATGCATGGTTTGCGGGGATTCTTCTCACGACAAGGACAATTGTCCCGTGAAAGAAGTCACCCAATTTAAATGTGCAAATTGTGGTGGAAATCACAAATCAAATTTCTGGGATTGCCCCATCAGAAAAAGGTTTTGGATTCTCGTGCTAAGCATCAGCCGAAATCCAAACCGAAATTTTCTCAAAGTCAGGTTGTACCTGCATCTTTAAATCAAACGTTCGTGCTGTCTCACTCGAACAATTCTAGAAATACTCCTACCGTGGAAAAGTTAGGTAACAACAATGGCATTTCTTATGCTAACGTCGTTTCGGGTTCATCCACGAATTTTAAATCCTCTACCAATCTTTCTGAAATTGGGCAGGTACCTCAAATCTCATTTGAAAATTTTTCTGCTGGCAACGCTTTGGGATCTTCTGATCTCGGCGATGTTACGTTTGAAAAAATGACTTTTTTGCAAAACTCACTGTTTGGTTTGATTCAAACAATGAGTAATGCTACATCCATGATGGAAGCAATCCAGATTGGATTAAAATTTGCGAATGATGTTGTTCTTACCCTGAAGTTTAATCATGGATCTAAGTAATTCCATCAATATTATGAATTTTAATGCTCGCTCTTTAAAAGCGAAAGAAAATGAATTTTTCAACTTTTTACGAGTTCATAACGTGCATGTTGCTGTTATAACCGAAACATTTTTAAAAACTGGCACTTATTTGAAAAGTGATCCAGATTATAAAATTATAACTAATAACCGAATGAATCGAAATGGCGGTGGAGTTGCAATAGTTATCCACCGTAGTATGACTTATAGCACGTTACGTGACTTTAAGTTAAAAGTTATTGAAAGTTTGGGCATTGAACTTGAAACTTCTTTTGGGAAAATTATGATTGCAGCTGCATATTTGCCATTCCAATGCACTGGGGAAAATAAAAATTATTTCAAAGGGGATTTGAATAAACTTACTCGGCATAGATCTCGATTTTTGATCATCGGTGATTTTAATGCCAAACACCAATCTTGGAATAATTCAAAAGTAAATTCCAATGGTAAAATTCTGTTCAGAGATTGCACTTCTGGTCTTTATTCGGTTTTATACCCGAATGGGCCAACTTGCTTTTCTTCTGTTAGAAATCCATCAACAATTGATTTGGTGTTGACAAATCAAAGTCAGTATTGTGGTCCTTTAGTGACTCATGCTGATTTTGATTCTGATCATCTTCCAGTAACTTTTTCACTTTCTCATGAAGCAGTTACCAGACCCAATAGTTCTGTGTTTAATTACCACAAAGCTAATTGGGACAGGTATCAGCATCATATTGAGAATAATTTAAATCATGATTTTGTTTTAGAAACCAAAGCTGATATTGATTCAGCCTTGGAATCTTTAACTAATGCAATTTTGGATGCTAGGAATATTGCTATTCCTAAAGTCCAAGTCAAATTTGATTCTCCCATTATTGATGACGATCTTCAGCTTCTGATTCGTCTGAAAAATGTTCGCCGAAGACAGTATCAACGTTCTCGTGATCCTGCACTGAAGCGAATTCAAAAGATTTGCAAAAGGTTATTGACCACAGATTCACTCTCCTGCGAAATGAAAAGTTCGCAAGAGATGTCGAACAAATTAAACCTTATTCCAAACCTTTTGGAAACTTTCAAAGGTTCTTAAGAAACCTCAAAACCCATCCCTTCTTTAAAAGATGGTGATAATATTCTATTAACTAATGGGGAAAAAGCTCAAAAACTTGCTCAGCAGTTTGAGAGTGCTCATAATTTCAACTTGAATGTTTTGAGTCCTATTGAAAATCAAATTTCAATAGAATTTCAGAATATTGTTGAACAAGAATTTTCATCAGATGAAGTTTTTAATACGGATCTGAATGAAATAAAATCTATTATCAAAAAATTTAAAAATATGAAAGCCCCTGGTGAGGATGGCATTTTTTACATTTTAATTAAAAAATTACCAGAAGCAACTTTAAGTTGCTTGGTCAAAATTTTCAACAAATGTTTTGATTTGGCATATTTTCCCAGTAGTTGGAAAAATGCCAAAGTAATTCCGATTTTGAAACCGGATAAAAATCCTGCTGAAGCCTCAAGCTATCGGCCCATTAGTTTGCTTTCATCTATTAGTAAATTATTCGAAAGAATAATTCTTAATAGAATGATGACGCACATTAATGAAAATTCAATTTTCGCTGATGAGCAGTTTGGATTTCGCCTTGGGCATTCAACTACTCATCAGTTGTTGAGAGTTTCAAATTTAATTCGAAGCAACAAATCTGAGGGCTATTCTACTGGCGCTGCTCTTCTAGACATAGAAAAAGCATTTGACAGTGTTTGGCATAAAGGTTTGATTGCGAAATTGAAAAGGTTTAATTTTCCGATTTATATCGTGAAAATTATTCAAAATTATTTGACGGATCGTACTCTGCAGGTATGTTATCAGAATAGCAAATCTGATCAACTACCTGTACGTGCTGGCGTCCCTCAAGGAAGCATTTTGGGTCCAATTTTATACAATATTTTTACTTCTGACTTGCCTGATTTGCCCCCAGGATGTCAGAAATCACTTTTTGCTGATGACACAAGCATCTCCGCCAAAGGCAGAAGCCTTCGTGTCATCACAAGAAGATTACAAAAGCTTGGATATTTTCAATTCTTATTTGAAAGAATGGAAAATTACTCCAAATGCTGCAAAACTCAACTTATTATTTTCCCTCACAAACCAAGGGCTGATTTTCTTAAACCAAAAGTCATCACATTATAAAGATGAATGAGGTAAATTTAAAGTGGGAGGATCAAGTGAAATATCTTGGACTTGGTTTTGACAAAAACCTTACTTACAAGGATCACATTGAAAGTATCCAGGTTAAATGTAACAAATATATTAAATGTTTGTATCCACTTATAAACAGGAATTCTAGACTTTGTCTCAAGAATAAACTGTTAATTTATAAACAAATTTTCAGACCTGCCATGCTTTATGCTGTGCCGATCTGGACAAGCTGTTGCTTAACCAGGAAGAAAAAACTTCAGAGGATTCAGAACAAAATTCTGAAAATGATTCTGAAACTTCCTCCCTGGTTCAGCACCAGTGAACTTCATCAATTAGCCGAAGTTGACACTTTGGATGTTATGTCCAATAAGATAATTGATGCATTTCGACAAAAATCATTGCAGTCTTCAGCTGCATTGATCCGCTCTTTATATAGTTTATAAGTTAGTTTTAAGGTATCCCTTTTCCCTTTTGTACATGTAGGACCTCCTACATTTGAAATCACTGAATAGCGAAAGCTACAATATTTCATGAATAAATGAAAGTTGCTAGTATTTAAAATTGAGGTGAAAAGTCATCGTTTGTGATTGGACACTCAATAATATTTTAACTGAATGAATGTACATGGAAAATAAATTTGAATAAATATAAATTTAAAAAAAAAAAAAAAAAAAAAAAAAAACGACGAGAGGTTAAAAATTTTAATGTTATGTCCCAAAGCAAGGGTTGGTGAGCTGCTGAATTTGCTAAATTGCAAGAAATGTGTGAATCAAAGAAGGCGTAATTCATTTTGCTATTGTTTGCCTTTCTTTTTGTCTCTTAGAAACTCTAAGTTATAGATAAATAATAAATGTTTTTGAAAAATTATAATTTGTTTTTTTTTTATATTTTTTAAAGGATTATAGAGACATCTTTTGAGCTAGAAGATGGTTCATGATCTGGTGCTGGAGCTATGAATTCACGTCAAATACTTCACCCAGAACTGGACATCGGCATACGAGAGGATAAAGAGCACGATTCGGTAGTAAAATGGTACTGTATGCGGACTGAGAGGATAAATCTCGAAATTTCCGAGAGTACTTTACTCATGGGTTCATCTTCAAAAAAAGTTCATCAAAAAAAAGTACCGGTACCGGGACTCGAACCCAAGACCTTCGGCATATTGAACCGTGCCTTTGCCGTAAAGGCCATCATGGTTCGGTGACTAAGTGGCGGTCATTTGTCCATAAAAGCCACTCAATAGGATGAACTATTCCAATGAACGAATGAACACGCGAGAGGACTATACTCTCGCAAAATAGCACTTTCCTCACGTTTCTTTTCGTGAGGACTATCCCCTCGTTCTTTAACTTTGGGTGTTAAAATTAATTTTCAAATTTGTAATAGAAAATAACTTTACTCATTATTTCATCACGTGGGTTGGAGGCAAGGTAGCCAAATGGCACCAGATCGTACTGAGGATGGCAAATTTGAGTTCCTGAGCAAAAACCAGTGTTGTTTGACACGTCGGAAAGTGTACTAGGCAAATTGCCGAAACTGGTTCATTGGAACCATTTTACGGATATTCCGGGTTGATGGCAGGGTGGCCAAACGGCACCAGATCGTTGTGAGGATGTCAAATATAAGTTCCTGAGCCAAAATCAGTGTTGTTCGACATATCGGAAAGTATCCTTGGGAAATAACCGAAACTTGTCCATCGGAACAATTTTACGGATATTCCGGGTTGATGGCAGGGTGGCCAAATGGCACCAGAAAGTACTGAGGATGAGGATGAGGAATTTGAACTCCTAAGTCAAAATCAGTGTCGTTTGACATGTCGGAAGCCATATTAGACTTGATGTAGAATTTGACATCCGTTCCTGTGTAGTCGGTTCCTGAAGGGTGGCCAATTCATATCCGTAGGTTCGGGATCAAAGGAATATGCCCAATATGTTCAGAACAGGTCTTGGAGGAAATTGAGATGGTTTTCTGAAGAATTTATGATCATAACCATGATTTGTAGATTGGTTTGCATACCCAGACAAAAACCTACCCCACGAGGTTCCGGAATATCTCCGTGGCCAAGTGATCTTTTCCCTTCTGGTGATCTTTTCCCTTCTGGAATCGATTGCTTAGTAAAGGGAAGGTAGTGTATCGTCACAAACTGGACCTTATCACGACACCTTAGGAAGGCGACCTATGGAATGTTAACATTAATCTTAACATGTTAACATTAAGTTGAGAATGAACTGCCACTGAATCCGCTTTGTAAATGCCGGCCCCGATACTCTTCAAGGGTGTTCCCCTCAGGAACTGGGAAAGATTTACAAGTGACCGATTCCGGATTTCTTTGTAGATACTGAAAATAGATATTTGTTCGGTTCTTTTGAGGTGTGAACGAACTTATTTGGTCAAAAGAGGCCAAAGATACAGCATGTTTAAGGTTTTTTTTCGGTATCTCGCATCAGACGTTCGGATTGTAAGGGTTAAAAATATCAATTTTATCAATGTTCCGAAAAAATAAACTTCAACTTTCAATAAACGCAGTGAAAACTGTCACGATTGTAAATTTAGTTTTCTTTTGTATACATGTTCAGAAAATTTTGAGTTCAATGGAAAAAATGATTTTGAAAAAATATTTATTTAGAAAAAAAGGTGATGAATTATGTTTCTTAGTGTCACCTTATTAGCCATAATTTTAGAATATATCTCGAAAACTTTTGATTCGATTTTCAATGATAAAATGTGAAATTTTGTGAAATTTACTGCTGAATTGAATTTTTTAAACCCTTCATTTTAAAACGTAAACATATAAGCAAGGGTCCTGATTGCTCAAAATCAACCACTCCATTCGCGAGCATAAATAGCAGGCGACGCGATACTGCCCTGATGAATTCCTACCGTTTGTCACTCTATCACCATTCGTTCCCGAACACTCTCTTTTCTACTCTTCTCTCTCTCTGATTGGCTCAGTCTCCGAACGGTTAAGACAGGCCGATCGTCTCCGATCACTCTGAACTGAAAACATTTTTTCTCTGATGCGCTGCGTTATACTCATTGATTTGGGTTGCTTAGAATCAATGTAATCACTTAAATTGTGCATTTATTTTGATTTCATAACATTATAGACACCATTCAAAGAAACTTCCACCAAGAAAAAAATCAAATTGATGACAAACTGAGGGTGTGAAGACAAAAAGACTGCCGCGCTGGCATTTTGTGAGAGTGGCTCTTCGCTGAGCATGGTAGTGTGTGAGTGTCGTCGAGCGACGGAGTCGGCAAATATTTTCACGATGTATTTGTTCGCTGAGTGAACAGTTCGGGCCACTCGCTGGCTGCTTGCGAGACTCATTCGCTCATGAATGCTAGCGGGTTGGAATAGGCGACGAATGGATAGGCGATGAGTGAGTGGTTGCTGTTCATTGAACCGAAAATCAGGACCCTTGCATATAAGTGTGTTGACAGGTAAAAAAAACCAAAATACTTTTTTGATATTTTTCTTATCAAAATTTCATGTTTACAAATGATTTTTTGCGGTTTGTCGATCAGGATAATTTTTAAAAAAGTTTTGTGTTTTTGCTGTTGTTTTAACCCAAGCTGCTTTTAATTAATCCTTTTTTGATAAATTTAGAGTTTGTAATGGAATAAAACATTTGCAAATTTCTGTGGTTTTATGCTGAAACAAGAGCAGTAAAAATATTTTTTCCCATAAAACAAAACCCTTATTAATCCCAATGTTTTTATTGTCTTCTCAAAATAAAACTATGTCAAATATTTTAGTATGAAGCAGACAAATAAAAGAGAAACAAAAATGTTTTGTTTCTTTCGCAATTATAAATACATAATTTTTGAATGATTCATTTACTCCTGATTTGAAAACATCAATCTGTGAAGAAAAATTAAATCCAAAATGGTTTGTTAGTCTAATTTAAAAAAATTAAAAACTGCGATTATTTTCAAAAAAAATATCTTAAAAATGGCTTTAATTTGCAAACGGTGCACTTTATCAAAATTTTACTAGAGAACCGTAAAACGGGGTGATTTTGATAGGTTCGCGATTTTTCCGCAAAATGAAGAGTATAATTAAAATACGTACGGAATTGTTTAGAATCATTCTGACTATGGTAGAGAAGTGTTCAAAGAACCTCAAAAAGAACTTTTCATAAAATTTTGGAAACTTTAAAAAGTTAGTTAACTATAGTTAAGAAAATGTTGATGAAAGTAATTATTTTAAACTTCTCAAAGTGTCATGATTTTCTTAATGAACATGATTTTTAATCGGAAAACGGAATGCATTTTAGGATTCTTTGGACAATTTTCCACTAGGAGAAGGTAAAATAAGTTTGTAAATGATAAATAATATGTGTTTTTGAAACACAATTTAAAAAAATCTCCAAATTTATGGACAATTTCAGTTAAACAAATTTCATGTAAAATGTGAAAACTTGTGATTAGTGCTTCGAATTCAGTATAACATGCAATATAAATCGATAATTTTATAAACAAAACTAGTTTTCACAAATTTCAGGCAAAATTCCGACTTTTTAACAATTTTACCTAAAATTTATATTTAATTTGTTCAAAAGCTTACAAACTTAAATATCTAAATATAAACATTATTTTTTTCTCTTAAAAACAATACCAGCAACTTCAGTGATGGTACATTTAACGTACACATAAAGTTTGAACATCTTAAATATGATTTTAACAACAAAAACTATGACTATCAAAGTCACCCCGGAATTTAAACTAAGAATTTTTAACGTAAATATTTTTCTAAACACTATTGAAAAAACTTTTTTTTCCAAAATAATGCATGGACTTTGTGTGGCCTGCCCCAGTACATGTTTTAAAAATAATAATCTTGAGCAAAATCTTACCTATTTAAAAATATTCAAAAAACAAATTGCAATCCTATCAAAGTCACCCCGGTTTACGGTACTGTTTGATTGCTAATTTGAGTTTACATCGAAGAATTAAGTTGAAATTTTTTTGCGATCAAAACGTCGATTTTTTGAAAAAAATCATAACTCGGTCAAAGCTTTTTTGCACAACCTGAAAATTTCTGATAAGCTGGCATTTGATGTCCTCTGAAACATATCAAAAAATAAAAAATAGTGTTTTTTTGCTAATCAAGTTTTAGTGACAGAAATTTAAATGAAAAAATCATCAATTTTTTTTGTACTGTGTTTTTTAGTGTAGTCCGTATTTATACCTACAACTTTGCCGATGACAAAATCGATTCAAAAATACCTTCAAAAGATACAGATTTTAATTTTAATTTAATTTTCATACATCATTTTTGTATGGACAGCTGCCAAATGTGTATGGAAAATTATATGGACAAACTAATGACCATCAAAAAAGTTTCAATTGGATCAAAGAATACCAAAATCAAAATCTTAAAATAAGACTGGTTTTGTAGAGAGTTGCTCAGCTTTTAAAAACCAGTTTACTTAGGGGCGACTCAAAAATTATCAATAATTTGTAGTACTTGATACAGCATATCTGGCAATAGGTTAGTATTTTAAAATTTTGTAAAAATGCTTCTTTACATGTTTTTTTTTACCGTTTCGAGTGGTCAAAAAGCTTGTTTTTAATCGGTTTGGTAAACCCATCCACGCGCAACCCAAAGTGCTGATAAATTTGACTTTCCGTTGTCACTTTGTCCGACAACAAGATGGCATTCTAGCGAGAGACAGAGAAAGCATCGAAAAAAAAGAAACAAAAATCCCCGCCCAGTGGTGACAAGACAAAGTTTCAAGGGTTCGGTTCTTCGGCGGTGTGTATTTAGACAGGGGTACGTCACGTCACACATGTGTCACAGGATGAAAGGCCAGAGCAACAACGACGACGGTCCCGGGTCCCGGATCCCGCTCCCGGGGACAGTTTGCCGTGGCTGCGGTTTGTGGCTTATGAGGTTCGCCTTTTTTATATTTTCATGGCCCCAAAAACGAGTGACACACCGACCAACCGGATTGTGTGCTCGGAGAAAAAGGGAGGATTCTGACAAGTTTTCACCGTCGTAAAAGTGTGTGTTTGAGTGTTCACGAAAAGCTTGGGACAGATGAGGGGCTTTTGGCTTTGGAATGTGAAATGCTAATCATCTCTTATTTCGAGGAATAATTACTCCATTTGGGGAGGGAACATGAAGAATGGAAAGTTTTGAACTTTTATGAGAGGACAAAGTGCAGTACACTAAAAAAAGGTTAATGTGTTTGCATTAGCCTGGTCTGTCAACAAAATAGTTTAATTATTATTAAAAACATGGTTCTTTGTATCTGGGAATAATGACATCTTTTTTAAAATTATAAAAGTCAGTAAAAAAAATCTTCCAATACCTTTCCAAAAAATCAAGGTGATGATCTAGTTATTTTTTATCGCCAATAGATATTTTAGCTTAAAAATTCATACAAACTTGTGAACACTCTAAATTAGCTCACAAATGTTGAGCTCACAACTGTAAATAATCGGATTAAATTCCGCAGAAAATAAGCTCAAAATATCCACTCCGACTCGCTTCGCTTCTCTCACCAATCCCACCCCCAACTAAACGTTGAAATCACATGCATCACCGAGTCAGAAAGGGGTGGGCGGAAACAGCTGTCAGTAATTTTATATTTTTAAAAGCTTCTACTCATCATTCCGGAGGTGGAGTGGCAGTCATTAAACAAATATGTACGTTCTTGAATGTGTTCATTCATCTTCAGTGCCGCGAGCCATTCAGTCTTTATACCTGGTTTATCTTCCAGAACTTAAATTTAGCAGAAACGGGAGAAAGTTCCGCAAAAGAAAGTTTCAAGAACCCTTTAAAGTATTTAAAATAAAAATAAACGGACTTTGCAAAAAATCATTACCTTGCCATAATGGCGCTTGCTATAAAAACCAAATAGTTTGACGTTTGACGGATGGCAGCCATTTTCCGAAATGGCGGCCCTGACAGGGTCATCCTGCGAGCTCAAACATGGGCAATAAAGGTAATTTGCGTAATCGCGTTATAACCCTTAACATGCACGCTATCTTGTTCCCGAGACCCCCCTTCCCTCCTCTTTACTTTTCCACCCTAATTTTTGTTGGCATTTGGCAAATCCGCGGGTTCCCTTGAAAGGGAGGGAGAGAGAGTGAGAGTTATGGCGGTTCCATTGCAAAATGAGCAATGGCTAATAAAAAAAAAACCCCTTCCGCTTCGGGATTCCCACCTGCGCAAAAGAAGGTTCATTATAGTTTATAATTTTAAAGGGTGCTTCATTTTTTGCCGTAGGGAGGAACGGGGAAAAGTTTAACATTCTGTTGAGGGAAGTTTCTTTCGTACAGCTAATTCAAGTTTGTAAAGATAGACGGAAAAGTAGAGCGTATGTTCTGCATAATTATGAGTAAGATTTTCACCTTGAGAGTTGAGACTAATTTACATTTAGTTGAAATTTGAAAGTTTTGAGATGAAGATTAAAAATTTTATTATATATGCAGAAGTTGAAAAGAAAGCAGCTATCCTCTGAAGCATACAAAAAACAAAGGAGATCAATTTGAAAAAAATAGCCATTCAAAAATACTACTGACAAAATCTGTAAATAAAATAATAATCTTGTTTGGCTTAGGGAAAGATGTAATCCTGATCTATTTTTTTTATATTTTTAAGGTTGTATGAAATTTCGTATATGGGTAATTCTCCGCCAACTCACACAGCAGTTGCCCCGACCCCTCTTCGATTTGCGTGAAACTTTGTCCTAAGGAGTAACTTTTGTCCCTGATCACGAATCTGAGGTCCGTTTTTTGATATCTCGTGACGGAGTGGCAGTACGACCCCTTTCATTTTTGAACATTCGAAAAAAGTGGTATTTTTCAATAATATGCAGCCTGAAACGGTAATGAGATAGAAATTAGGTATCAAAGGGACTTTTATGTAAAATTAGACGCCCAATTTGATGGCGTACTCAGAATTCCGTAAAAACGTATTTTTCATTAAAAAAAAAAAAACACTAAAAAGTTTTAAAAACGCTTCCATTTTCCGTTACTCGACTGTAAATTTTTTTGGAACATGTCATTTTATGGGAAATTTAATGTACTTTTCGAATCTTCATTGACTCAGAAGGGTCATATTTTCATCTAGAACAAAATTTTTCATTTTAAAATTTCGTGTTTTTTCTAACATTGCAGGGTTATTTTTTAGAGTGAAACAATGTTCTACAAAGTTGTAGAGCAGACAATTAGCAGATCAATTTAAGCGAAAAAAAGTTTTGAAACAGTTACTTTTTGCGTTTCTCTTTATTTTGTCGTCCTTGTCTGTCGCGGGTGACTATGAACGGCCATGATCAATGACGACCAACATTTTCAAAACTTTTTGACGTAGACTTACGTCTTTGTCAAAGGTACTGGGGTGCCATTCCAAAAAAACCGGGCCAAAGGCCCTGGAATATTGCGGCATCCGTCAATCGCTTATATCTTCCTTCCCTCAAATCGAATCGGCACGATTTTAGTTCCATTCGATTCGAAAATTATTCAGCAATTTACTATTAAATTTTCAATGTTGGCAAAATAGTTTTACTATTGTAACAACTCAATGTTTTAAAATGTTTTCAAAATGCAGGTCAAGTACCTATTTTGAGGGGAAAATCACACAAGCAGCGCGACCGGTACCGGTCGCGAAAAAAGAGGGGAAGTAGCGGACCGAAAACTGATATAAGAAACTGCGCCAGATTTCAGACCATCATTCACGTCTCAGACGTCGGAGAGAGACCAGAGCAGCAGCAGCAGAAGAGAGAGGGACCAGAACTGCAAAAGAAGCGCGCATCGCCTTCTCGTCGTCACCGTCAGCCATCCCAAGTAGCAAGACAAATGCTTTTGATTCTTAAGCATTTTTATAATAGTTTTAACAAATGTAATAAAGTTTTGTTACGTCTCTCACCAAATCCAAAAGGTTTTACCATTCCATAAACTTTAACATATTTTAAAGAATTCTGTAAGATATCATAAAGAATTTTGTTTAGAAGTTTTAATTAAGCTTTTAAATTTACACTTTAAGTACGCCTGAAGAATTCATGATGTAGCTTGATTAACTTAACAAATTCTGCTTTAAATCTGTTAAGTCTTCCGTAAGCATTTTATCAAACTTGCTAGATTTGTACTTTCACTTTGACATATTCAGTTGTACGTGAACAACGCAGTGAAATACATCAAGAGGCGAGCTGATTTTTGTAAAAGCGCTTCTGAGAAAAAATTACTAGTGAATTTTCGGTTAAAGTTTTAAAATTACAAATGACTTAATAACTGTGTGTTGATGATAATAAAATATTTTTGAATTTTTGGTTTTTTAATTGTGTTTGAATGGTGATAGAATTGTGAGAAATCGGAACATTCCACCGAAACAGAAATTCGTTTACTTTGCAATTTATGCATGTACTGGTGCTGTGCATTACCATTATTGTGTCAATGTGGATATACATCATGTTATTTTGCAATTTATCGTTACAAAACGAGGCATTTTATTAAATTGTGTTCGTTTTAGTGTTCTTCGTTCTGCCCCTTTTATCAAAGCCTTTCAGTCTTGATTAGAACTTCTTTAAATACATTTGGTTTTCAAAAATTAGTTGATAAAACTTTTCATCCTTAGAGTTACCTTGTTCAAAACTATCAAGATTTTATTTCGTGTATTGCTACGCGCTGTCATTTACAGTTTTGCTTGTGCTGATTGCAGCGGTTTTTTGTTCACTTATATGTTTAATTTGAAAAGAGAGCGATAATCGTTTCAAAATATCAATGTTTGTAGTGTGCAGTCTATATTGTGGTGGAGTTTAAGATTATAATAGTAGCAGAAGGTGAAAATAGTGAAAGTAGCTGATTTTAAAGGCAGTGTCCAACACACCTTCACTGTTTAAAGTTTTGTCATTGAACTGTGTTGAGGGACCGAGTTTGTGCTTTTTTAGTTATTATATAATAAATAAACCCCATGCTAACTAACAAAAATGTGTTGTTTTTTATTGAATTATTGCCAAATTCAAATCCGTTGTCCATGTCGAGGTCCAAGTCGATCTATTTGCAGCTGATGAAGCCCGCATGCGCTACGTTCCCAGCCGTGTGCAATTTTATCTTGGTTAAGACCACGATAAAGCATTGTGAGCTTATTTTAAACCCTAATAAATCCTTTCTAAACCAAGTTATTCCTAGCGAGTTTTGGGAAAGAGTTTTTGAAGAAGCATTGAATTTAAAATAGACTTGAAAAAGATTATCAATATTTATAAATTTTCGCCATATTGACAAAAAATCGAGGTGCTTAAAATCGTAGCCATGTTGAATTTTGGAGCAACATCCGGCGAAAAAGATTTTTTTTTCGATAAAAGTTTAGTCTTTTTGTGATAATTTTAAAGGCGCGTTCCATATTTTCGAGCTATCTTGAAAAAATGTTCGGTAATTTTTTTTGGCACTACTGTTACGGTACATTTCACTGAAAAACGCAAGTGCTTAAATATATTCATACAATTATTATCAGATGAATTATCAACTACCATAAGCCTTTTAGAATTCCATTTCGGATAAGAATATTTGTCTTTAATCAAGTAAATCAGCATGCTGTTCCCTTTTTGTACAGGCTTTTGGTTCTCTTTGAGAGAACATTCATAAATGCTTCATGCTTTGTTATAACTTTCAGGAGTTCCTACGGGTTGGTACAAAATCTTTTCCAAACTAGAAAGTTTTTTCGAGCATTGAAGAGCTTCATAAAGTGTTTATTAGGTACACAATAAAATAATAATGTCTTATGATACTCTTAATTTTTACTCTGGCTAACCTCCTAAAGTAGTCCATTTTAGCTTTATTGCTGATTTAACACTTATTTAACACAGCATGTGGGACTAAAAGGCATCTCGCCTACATTTTCTCAGGAATTCTACATAACTTCACCAAAACTACAATAAAACTTAAATTGTTACTGCAGTCTCCTCTCGATGGCCGGACCGTTTGGAGTCGGTGAAATGCCTTTCAGGAACTAGTGTTGGTCTTCGGGGGTGACGGATTGCACAGCGTTCTTCTCTCCTCCATTCGATGTTTCCATTGTTTAAATAAGGCTTTCTAGTCAAAGATTTACCAACACATTCAAAGTATGGTTACATGGCAGTTGCGGTCCGATTGAGTTGACTGGAGTTTGTAAGTTCTTTTTATCCGGAGGTCCATCTCCCATTTACAATCTTATTCCGTTAATGTATTTCAAGTATCTAGCTAATTCTTCAAAATTAAGATATGGAAAACTCTATGTCCACATCTCAAAACTTAACGTAGTCTACGCCATTCCGGTTATGTCTGTGACATAACTTCTTTTTCTTTTTTCGTAAAATCGTTATAACTCGTGATGTTTATAAGCAAACCCCTTATGTCTATATATTAAAAATTTTGTAATTGTCTGCTCTACAACTTTGTAGAATATTGTTACACTCTAAAAAGTAACCCTGCAATGTTAGAAAAAACATGAAATTTTAAAATGAAAAATTGTGTTCTAAATGAAAAAATGACCCTTCCGAGTCAATGTAGATTCGAAAAAGACATTAAATTTCCCATAAAATGACATGTTCCAAAAAAAATTTACAGTCGAGTAACGGAAAATGGAAGAGTTTTAAAACTTTTTAGTGTTTATTTTCGATGAAAAATACGTTATTTCGGAATTCTGAGTACGCCATCAAATCGGGCGTCTAATATTAACGGCAGGGATGCCACATGATTTTTTAAAATGTCTGTGAAAAAGTCTGTGTATCTCTGTGCCTTTGTCTAAAGTTCAAATAAATCAATTTACAGTCATAGAAATCTATCAAAAAATGTGTTTTTAAGCATTTGAAGACTAACGAAATAAGTTTCGATTGATATTTTTACAAAATAACAATTTAATGAAGTTTTTAAAAAGTCTGTGCACCTCAAAAAATGTCTGACACGAGCTCAAATGTCTGTGAAACACAGACAAATGTGTGTATCTGGCATCCCTGATTCACGGTGTATTTTTTAGAACAAACTAATGATAAAAAATTCGGTATGTCTGATATTTGGTACCGTGAAAGAAGGGCTCTTTCCCGACATTTTGCGGTATATACCGAAATATTTCGTCGGGGGGTCTAGTGCAACTTTTTTTTTTTTGAAGATTATTTTTCGATTTTATGGGATATTTGTTTAAAAAAGTCACAGGAAATCGGTGCATTCGTGTTGATATCACTCAAACTTCTTATGAATTTGCCTTGGGGACGCTATCCAACTATATTTGACCAATATTTGACCTCCAATAAAAAATCGAACCAAATTTACCAGATTTCTAGCTTTCTTTCAAATAACCCCAAAATCCAAGCTGGAAACCCCGATACGACCGAAAGTAAATCTTTTCTTTGTACAATCTGTCATGAAATAACAGCAACACATTGCCCGGATACAAATTTGAGCATTAAACAATGCAAAACATAGATTATTTATTTAATAAGCTGTTTATTAGCCAATAGGTTCCGAAATTTTTTTTTCAATCTTCGGCCACATAACACCATTACATTTTTAAACATTTTAGAATCAATCACATTGTAGAAAACAGTTTTCTGAACAAGTTCCATAAAAAAGTATCACTTTTGGTTCAATATAAGCAGAGATATGCCCAATTTCCTGGAATAAATAGTGCCTTTCTCCAAAATTTTCTTAATTTAATTACCTTTAATGTCGGGAAAGAGCCCTTCTTTCACGGTGCCAAATATTAGACATACCGAATTTTTTATCATTGAGGTCTCGAAAAAATACACCGTGTATTACATTAAAGTCCCTTTGACACCAAATTTCTATCTCATCACCGTTTCAGGCTGCAAATTATTGAAAAACACCACTTTTTCGAATGTTCAAAAATGAAAGGGGTCGTACCGCCCCTCCGTCACGAGATATCAAAAAACGGACCTCAGATTCGTGATCAGGGACAAAAGTTACCTCTTAGGACAAAGTTTCACGCAAATCGAAGAGGGGTCGGGGCAACTGCTGTGTGAGTTGGCGGAAAATTACCCAATAATATTGAGGAATGGGTGAAAATCACGTATTAAACCATAAAAGGCAAAAAACGAAGATTGGAAGGCATTTGATGGTTGATATTTCATTTTTAATGGATTCCTTGGACAACGTTTTATAATGTTAAAACTTACATCAATTTTCCTGTTTTTAATCCTTTGCATTTTAAAACTTAGCATATCTCAGAAACTAAGGGTCGTATCAACAATGTTCAAAAAAGCCGAATATAGAGAATTTTCTCAGCTTTTCATTTTTTTTGCAAAAGTGGACATACATGTGCACTTATTAAAAAAAAAATAACTACGACTATTTTCAAAAAAGTTACCTAAAATTGGATATAACTTGAAAAAGTTGCACTTTATCAAAATTTACCATCCAAAAATGAATTGGAAAAAAAATGCGACCGATAATCCGATTTTTTTAAAATAGTATTGATTCAAAAATTTATAGCTCGGACTAAGATTGTTTGCATATTTTAGAAATTTCTGAAAAGGTGCCACTTGATGTCCCCTTAAACATATAAAAAAAATGTTTTTTGCAAATCAAGTTTTTTTTTGAAAAAAAGTGTAATTGTAAATCACAAAAAAATTACCGTGTATCATTTTTTCCAGTGTAGTTTTTATCCATACCTACAACTTTGCCGAAGACACTAAATCGATCGAAAAAATCCTTCAAAAGATACAGATTATAGCATTTTCATGTATCATTTTTGTATGGCCAGCTGCCAAATTTGTATGTAAAATTATATGGACAAACTAATGATGCAAAATGGCTTCTTTGGGCATACCGATGGCACCAAAAATGTTCCAGCCGGATAAAAATAAACAAAAAATAGTATTAAAAGAGACCGATTTCGTAAAGAATTGCTCAGTTGTTTCTAGTTAGCTCTTAGAGCCGTCTGCGCCAAAATATTCATTTTATTTTATGTTCAATGTTTGTCAAACAGTTTCCAATTGGTTATAAGCCGGTAAAAGGGGTGGGATTAAAAATTAAAAAAAAGCATTGCAATCAATTAAAAAAATTGTATCATTTATAATTTTCTTCTCAAACCCTATTATAAATTATGAGAGTCTGACGTAATGAGTAACGAATTAAATTTGTTCACACGTGTCGAACGCTTAAGAGTGCTTGCAGTGTAACCACGGTGAGTCATGAGCACACTGCGTGTGGATGAGCTGGTTTCCCGAGGTGCAAACAGAACGCAATTTTAAATAAAACATAAACTGCTGCAGGGAAAAAAAATGACTGTGCAAAGTTTGGCTTGGGGTGTGGTGCGGTTTTTAACCTCAAGTGTTGGCTGATTAAAATGAAATTTGAATCAAGTGGTTTCGTGGTTTGATTGAAGCATCACCCCGGTGGGGGCGGACACCATGTGGCTCCATTGTGTGTGAAGAGCGGATTAACGCCACGTGGATTCGTGAGAAATTTTTAAATTTATTTTGTTTAAAAGTCTCGGATCCAGTAATTGTACTGGAAAAAAGTATCATTAAAATAATAGGTAAGGATTCTCGGAAATGCAAACTCATTAAAAATAGCGATGATAGAATGAAACATTCATGGTACTTATAACAATAACCACAGTTTCAATTTACACAATTTCAACTTTTTATTTGGCTCGTTATCGCGCAATAGCAAGTTTGCTTTTAATTTCGTCCTTAACTTTTCCCAAACAGCTGGCCAACTGACAAAATGTTTTCCTTCGTCCCGATAGCTCAAAAGTTGTTGGATGGGATTTCCTTTCCTTACCCGTTTTCCTTCACAAAGAGCTGTGTGTCCAGATTAAAGTGGAGCAAAAAAAAGGAACAAAAAAACTTTAGATTTTTCACATTTTCTTTTTTTTTTTTTGATTGGCAAAAAACGCATCCCGTTTTCCGCCGAAAAACGAAAAATGACAACATATTAGCTGATGTCTGAGGAAGGAGCGAAGGGAAATCAATTTCTTTGACAACTAATAAAAAAGCTTATCGGGTTTCCCCTTCTGAAGGCGAACGCCGGTCGGTGGAAAAGTCCAAGCCAGTGGCAGCTTTTCGTTTGGTTTAGTTTAAGGTTTATTTTTTTTCTCTCGTCTTCCTCCTGATGCTGTTTGGTTCAGTATGACAAAACTCTCACCGAGTTGGGTTTCGCCGATAGTAGAGCAATTTTTCTTTGGCTGCATGTCACAGATGCGAGACATTTTTTTTATATTTATATGAACTCAAAAAAAAAATTATAAATATCAGTTTTTACAAATTAAAACTTTTTTTTTCGTAAAATCGCGATAACTCGTTATGGTTACAAGCAAACCCCTCATGTTTATATAACAATTTTTTTTTATTAAACTTTGTAGGATATTATTTCACTCCAAAAAATAACCCTGCAAAGTTAGAAAAAACACGAAATTTTAAAATGAAAAACTTTGTTCTAAATGAAAAAATTACCCTTCTGGATCAATAAAGATTCGAAAAGTACATTAAATTTTTCATAAAATGACATATTCCAAAAATGTTTACAGTCGAGTAACGAAAAATAAAAGAGTTTTTTAAACTTATTTAGTGATTTTTCCGATGAAAATACATTTTTTAGGAATTCTAAGAACGCCCCATCAAATCGGGCGTCTAATTTTGCATAAAAGTCCCTTTGACACCAAATTTCTATCTCATCACCGTTTCAGGCTGCAAAATATTGAAAAACACCTCTTTTTCGAATGTTCAAAAATGGAAGCGGTCGTACCGCCCCTCCGTCACGACATATCAAAAAACGGATTCGTGATCAGGGACAAAAGTTACCTCAAAATCAAGCTTTTTTTTTATAAACCAAAATTTTTAAACAGCTTCTACCACAGAGAATTTCAGCGGATTGCACTGGAATTTCGATGAATTTTTTTTTGTATTTAAACATCGGCACACTGATTTTTTATGCCTATTTTGAAACGCCCTCCCCCCTCGGGGAGGGCGAGTTCAACCGCCGCCAGCGATTCCACCGAAGCAGGCTTGGTTTGATGTTTTGTTTACTTCCCCATCCGATGGAAGGTTGGAGCAGATGGGAATCGAACCCATGATCTTCGCTTACTAAGCGGACAGCTTGACCATTTTGCCAACCCTGATATTCTTGAATTCTGGAATTCCATGGACTACACAGAAAAAAAAATGCTGGTAATATTTAGGCTTAGTGATTTTTCACGCTCGAAAATTGCCAATTTCACGGGGACCTCAATTTCAAAACACCAAATTTTACGCAAATTTCGTGGAACGTGAAAAATGTTAAAATAACTCTGAAAATCTTCTATTCAAATTACAGAAACAACGTTTTATGCTTCATTATATATTATTCTTCAATAAGCTAAAAAAATTACTTTATTTTGAACGTGACACAAATAAAATCTCCTAATTTTCAAAAAAGTTTACACCTGGTTTATGGATGAGCTCTACATTTTTTGAAACAAAATGAAGGGCATGCGTTTTCTGAACTACTTTTTTTCAAATATTCGACTAGTAAAGCTAAAAAAATTTCGCTGATTTGCTTCTGTCTTATCATTTTACATTTTATTAAATTTCATATCAAATCAAGATTAAACAATCTCGTTCAACCAAAATGACTAACTCAATGTGAATTTTCTGCGACAGTTAGGCCATTTAAAATAATTTATAAAGTTTTCATCTCACTTTTAAATAGGAATGAAAATAATCTTAAAAATAACTTTAAAGTTAAGCGAGTGAATACCAGGTTAAATTACTAATATAGGGTTAGTGATTTTTGACGATTTCGTAGATGGCTTAAACTTCGTGAAATTTATCAATTTTCTCAAATCATTTTTTAAATAACAAAATAATAAATATTTGATCCATACAGACTATTTAAGTAAATATTATTAGTTTTTAACTGAATAGCTTGAAACCTAGAGTTAAAAAAAAAACAAAAAGTCCAATAAGATATTGTCTTTCATATTTTTATAGGACCTGTGCAAAAAAACTCTAGAAATAAACCATTTGAGAATTGTTTAGCTTTTTTTTAGTTTTTTAGAAACTTAATTTAAAATCAATAGGCAAAAATAATATAATTTGTAAGTAAATCAAATTTTTTTATTCAAAATGAGGTTTATTTTGAATAAAACAACGCTGTATTGTTTATTCTACTTCAACAATATCTTTCAAATAAAATAGCAGCAAATTGTTTATATTAAGGAATGAAAATATTACTGAATTTGATTAGTTTCTAAAAAACTAAAAAAGCTGAACAATTCTTCAAATGGTTTGTTTCTAGAGTTTTTTTGCACAGGTCCTATAAAAATATGGAAGACAATATCTTATTGGACCTTTTGTTTTTTTAAACTCTTGATTTCAAGCTATTCAATTAAAAACTAATAATATTTACTTAAATAGTCTGTATCCATGGATCAAATGTTATTTTAAAAAAATATTTGAGAAAATTGATAAATTTCACGAAGTTTAAGCCATCTACGAAATCGTCAAAAATCACTAACCCTATATTAGTATTTAACTCGCTTAACTTTACAGTTACACAGAAAAAATGATGGTAATATTCATCAGGAAATGGTGACAGATTTTGTGGCAAAAAAATGATTTATTTTACCCCAGAAAATGATGAATATACATCAGTTTTTGATGAATATTCATCAGGTTCACATTTTTACACATTTTTTATGTAATATTACTCAAAAAGAGGTAATATTCAACCTACCAAATTTTCAACATTCCAAGATTCATTTTTTTTCTGTGTATTCATAAATTTATTTTCATTCCTATTTGAGTTTGATAAATTATTTTGAGAAACATCGTGACAGTTAAACACAAACTTGCAATTTCACGGAATTTCGCGGAAAGGGCCAAATTTCGCGGATTTCACGCTGTCCGCGAAATCGTGTAAATTCATTAACCCTAGAAAATGGTGGCAGATTTTGTGTCAAAAAAAAAAAAAGATCAATTTTACCCCATAAATTGATGAATTTTCATCAGGTTTTGTTGAATATTCATCAGGTTCACATTTTTACACTTTTTTTTATGTAATTTACTCAAAAAAGAGGTAATATTCAACCTACCAAATTTTCAACATTCTAAAATTCAACTTTTTTTCTGTGTGACATATTTTGTGTTTAAAAAAATGTGTAAGATTACATCAGTAGGGTTAGCGAAATTTCATGATTTCGTGAACAGCGTGTAATCCGTGAAATTTGGCTTTTACCGCGAAATCCTGTGAAATGTTATGTTTGTATGAAACTGTAATGATTTTTTTTCCAAATGTTTTATCAAACTCAAATAGGAACACCCAAAATTCAGAGTCGAGATAATCGTTCTCTCAAAATTTATTGAGGGCTCAGTGCCAAAATCGATAGAAAAATGGTACCAACTCACACCATCATAACAAATGAGTTCATACGTTAGTTGAATCAATAAATCTCCAACAAGTGTCATACATCGACTTCTGACTTCTCCTTGGTCACCAAGCTGTGGTGGCCGAGGCAGCTAAGTCATTGGATTGGTTTGTCAAAGGTCTCTGGTTCGATTCCCGTTGTCGACACTTTTGGTTTTTTGTTTGACGGATGAACTTTTTTTGCAAATGAACCTCGAGAGCATAGTTCTATCGCCCATCTCGAGCTGTGTTCTCTGCGTCCGTGAATGGTACCACTATTCTCTCGACTCGAGACCATCATTCTCTCAGACTAGCGCTGCCAGTTTTGGGTGAATGAAAATATTCTTACATTGCAAAAATAAGATGAATTTTGGAATGTTGAAAATTTGTTATTATTCTGAATTTTTTTTTTAGAAAATTTAAAAATTTCACGAATTTCCCGTCGTCTACGAAATTGTCAAAAATCACTAACCCTATGTAAGTAACTAAACATGGATATTCACTCGCTTAATTCTACAGTATTTCATATAGAGAAAAAAAAATTATGGTAAAATTCATCAGAAAATGGTGACAAATTTTTTGGCGAAAAAAATGTGTAATATTACATTAGGAATTGGTGAATTAGTTATATTCCAAATTCTCCAAATTCTCAACATTCTTGAACTCAACTTTTTTTTATAGTTGTATATAGTTAAGAAAATGTGTATATAGTTAAGAAAATGTTGATGAAAGTCATTATTACTGAAAAAATTAAATTTTAGAATGTTGAAAATTTTGTAGGTTGAATATTACTTATTTTTTGAGTAATATTACTCAAAAAATGTGTACAAATGTGAACCTGATGAATATTCATCAGAAAATGATAAAAATTCACCTATTCCTGATGTAATATAACACATTTTTTTGCCATAAAACTATTTGTAAGTAAATTACTCAAATGATACTTATTGATTTTTTTCTTTTTAAATTTATATTTTTCAGTCGGATTTAAAACCACTCGAATTAAAATCACCTTTTCTTATGATATGGCCAGTCAAAATCAGTAAAAAATGATCAAATGTTTTAATAAATTATTGAATATTATTATTTTAAACCTATGTACACAGCAAAAAAAAGGTGAATTTTCGAATTTTGAAAATTTGGTAGGTTGAATATTCCTTATTTTTTGAGTAATATTACATAAAAAATGTTTAAAAATGTGAACCTGATGAATATTCATCAAAAACTGATGAATATTCATCAATTCCTGATGTAATATTACCCATTTTTTTCGACACAAAATCTGTCACCATTTCCTGATGAATATTACCATCATTTTTTTTGCTGTGTACTTTCCATACAGCAATCCTTGAACAAAATTACTGTTTATTTCATTTTATTATCCCTCAATCACGTGAAAGTTATTTTCCAATTCTTAATATGGGAAATTACTCTGAACAGCCATTTATCCAAAATTCATTCCTGATGATTGTTATAATTTTAAAAAAATGTTTCAATTCCATCAAATTTCAGCTAACCTTACGTCCTTATGTCTATGACCCTGCCGTTGCAGCTGCCATCTTCGCTTCGCGTGTGTTTTCCTGGGGCCAGTTTTGGTTGGTTTGAGTCGTCTTCCAGCTGGCCAGCTGTCCCAATATGATATCGGGAACCGCTCACCAATGTCCTCCTCCCTCTCCGTCAAGCGACTCAAGGATAAATGGATATTTCTTTTCCAGGACTTCTTTCTTCGCAGCGCATCAAAAATCTTGTCCTTTCCCAGGGAGTTGAAAAAAAAAAACGACAAGCACAGAAAGAAGGATGCTGCTGCTGCTGTTTTCTTGGACCCGGTTTTGCCAACCGGAAAAGCATTTTCCGAGATATGAACGGAACCGGTCGATCTCTGAAATTATTAGTCATTTGGTGCAGTTTTTTTTTTCACTGTCAAGACATTGATAAAGCTTCGGGTTTTTTTTCTTTTTCGTTTCATCACTTAGTTTGTAAGAAGTTTTAATGGAGTGGACTGGAGAGAGGGAAGACAAATGAGCAGTTTCTTATCAAATGAATGTTTTTCGAAACTTGGAAGGAAGAACTTTTTTTTATTTATATTATCAATATCTTATTGATTTATTTTTTAACTTAAGGCCTTTAATTTTTGGGCTAATGACTGGTTCTGAATTCAGGGCCCAGAAATAGTAAATTCAAATGTATCTACAAACAACACAAAGAAAACCATTTTTTGATTGAAACATTGTGAATCAAGATTTGAATGTTTTTTCTAAAACAAACATGGCCGCCAAATGACCGATCGGCAATGGCTTTCAGTTTTTAATTTAAGTTTAAGATTCCTTTATACTGAACCAATGAGAATTGCTGTTACTGTTGGGAATCGAACCTAGGACTGAATTAAACAATATCTTTCAACGAAAAAAGTGCTTTTAAACATAAAAATCATATTAATTTCCAAAAAAAATCTCTAAAGTATGAAGATTATAATTATACATCCAAGTTGTTATAGTTTTCTAAATATCTATAGTTTTTGAAAACTGTTCTATAAAGGAAGTATGAGTCGTAAAATCTCAGCAACTAGTAATAAATTTATTTCAATTTATGCACCATTTCCCAGCACGTACTTGAACTGTTACAAATGAAATCGTTTCCCGCCATCAACCATCATTATCCCCCAAAGGTCAGGCTCCGCCCAGAGCAATTGGATGAAAACCGCGACCACATAGTCAGATCAGGATCCCCCCCCCCTTCACAGAAAAAAAAAATTCAGCGTTCAGACCAAAAACCGATTCCGAGTCCCTAACGTTTCATTTTCCATTTCCTACCTAATTACTGACCCCCAACGGAATGGGTTTGTTTATTGGTCCCGCGGCCAGGCCCGGAAAATCTACTAGCCCGGCCATTGCAAAACGAGATTTGGGGCTGAGGCGAGAAGGGCGAGGATCATGTCCCGGGGCAGTGGCAGTCTGGCGTTTGCAAATAAAACCCACCACCGAATTGCTTTTCCGTGAGCACAATCTCGAGTTGCAAAACGCGTGGGTTCGCGAGAGCCCCACCGTTGTTGACCGAGTTGAGGAAGGGGTTTCGGAGTGGGTCTCGTATGAGCTGACCAGTTGCTGGTTAAGCGTCCGATGAAAGCTTGATTTTCGATCCTTATTTTTTTTGAAGATTGAACTTAAATACAGTAAACTGAAAGGATGAATCAAAAAGTACTTTAGTGAATTTTTGATAAAATCCACCGTTTTCAAGTTGAGCAATTCTCTACCAAAACCGGAAATGGATTTTATTTGTATTTTTTGATTTGGCTCAAACTTTGTGGGGGCCTTCCCTATGACCAAAGAAGCCATTTTGCATCATTAGTTTGTCCATATAAATTTCCATACGAATTTGGCAGCTGTTCATACAAAAATGGTACGTAAATATTCGAAAATATGTAACTTTTGAAGGAATTTTTTGATCAATTTGGTGTCTTCGGCAAAGTTGTAGGTATTGTTAAGGACTATTTAGATAAAAATAGGTACACGGAAAAAAAAATTTCCCGATTTTTTTATTAACTTTTTTTTCACAAATACTCAAATTCCCAAAATACATATTTTTTGATTTTCGAGATTTTTTGATATGTTTTAGGGGACAAAAATCCGCAACTTTTGAGCTATAGAGAAACATGGTCAAAATCTGCCGCCGAGTTATGATTTTTGAAAAACTGGTGATTTTGGAAAAATCGAAATTTCATACATAAAATTTTTTGACCTAATTTTTATGCAAAATTGAATTTGCAATCGAAAATTACTTTACAGATTTTTGATAAAGGGCCCCGTTTTCAAGATATAGCCATCGAAAGTTTGATTTCAGCGAAATATTTGCAGTTTTCGATTTTAAAAATAGTGACCATGGTGACCATCTCTAAAAATATTTTTTTGAAAAGTTCAGAAAATTTGCTATAAAATTGTCTAAGAGACATCGAAGATTGGACCTCTGGTTGTTGAGATACAGCGGCTTAAAGAAAAAGAAACACGAAAATTGAAGTTTTCTAAGTCTCACCCAAACAGCCCACGATTTTCTAATGACGATATCTCAGCAACTAATGGTTCAATTTTCAATGTTAATACATGAAACATTCGTGAAATTTTCCGATCTTTTCGAAAAAAATATTTTGAAAAAAATTAAATCAAGACTAACATTTCTAATGGGCATAATATTCAATGTTTGGCCCTTTTAAAATGTTAGTCTTGATTTAATTTTTTTCAAAATATTTTTTTCGAAAAGATCGGAAAATTTCACGAATGTTTCATGTATTAACATTGAAAATTGAACCATTAGTTGCTGAGATATCGTCATTAGAAAATCGTGGGCTGTTTGGGTGAGACTTAGAAAACTTCAATTTTCGTGTTTCTTTTTTAAGCCGCTGTATCTCAACAACCAGAGGTCCAATCTTCGATGTCTCTTAGACAATTTTATAGCAAATTTTCTGAACTTTTCAAAAAAAATATTTTTAGAGATGGTCACTATTTTTAAAAATCGAAAAACTGCAAATATTTCGCTGAAATCAAACTTTCGATGGCTATATCTTGAAAACGGGGCCCTTTATCAAAAATCTGTAAAGTAATTTTCGATTCAAATTCAATTTTGCATAAAATTAGGTCAAAAATTTATGTATGAAATTTCGATTTTTTCCAAAAATCACCAGTTTTTCAAAAATCATAACTCGGCGGCATTTTGACCATGTTTCTCTATAGCTCAAAAGTTGCGGATTTTGTCCCTAAAACATATCAAAAATCTCAAAATCAAAAAATACGTATTTTGGGAATTTGAGTTTTTGTGAAAAAAGAGTTAATAAAAAAATCGGGAAATTTTTTTCCGTGTACCTATTTTTTTCTAAATAGTCCTTAACAATACCTACAACTTTGCCGAAGACACCAAATTGATCAAAAAATTCCTTCAAAAGTTACAGATTTTCGAATATTTACGTACCATTTTTATGAACAGCTGCCAAATTTGTATGGAAATTTATATGGACAAACTAATGATGCAAAATGGCTTCTTTGGTCATAGAGAAGGCCCCCAGAAAGTTTGAGCCAAATAAAAAAATACAAAAAATAAAAATGGTCGAAATCGGCCGGTTTTGTAGAGAATTGCTCAGTTATAGCTATTTTTAAGTTTTTTTTTTTTTTGTAAATAGTCGCAGTTTTTCATTTTTTTAATCTTTTTAAAATTTCACTAGAGTACTGTACTTTTTGATTTCAAATTCGATTTTACATCGAAAAATTAAGTGAAAAAAATTTGGAACCATTATTTCGTCTTTTTTAATAATCAGTATTGATTCGAAAATCAATAGCTCGGTCAAAGATTTTTTGCATGTTCTGGAAATTTCTGAAAAGTTGGCATTTGATGACCTCTAAAACATATAAAAAAACTTAAAATAGTGTGAATTGTGTTTTTTTTTTTTGCAAATCATGTTTTAGTAACAAAAAGTTAAATTTAAAAATCACCAATTTTTTTTCGTGTGTCGTGTGTACAACTTGGCTGAAGACACCAAATCTATAAAAAAAAATCCTTCAAAAAGTACTGATATTTGAATTTTCACGTGGACTAGCAGCGTCTATAAAAATGACTTTTTATTATTTTTTAACCATAGAGTTATCATTTATGGTGATCAGAATCAAGGGTCCTGATTGCTCCAAAACGACTCATTCACTCGATACCACCAATCGAAAGCGTCTAAAGCCTGCTCTGACCGTTTCCTACCGTTTGTCGCTTCCAAACCAATCGCTACAGAATAATCTCTTTTTGCTCTCCCTCTCACTTCAATCGAGTAGTACAGCGAATGGTTCAGAGAGACCGATTGCGTTATGTCGCTCAGTCGCTGAGTCGAAATCGGCGATCGGCTTTGGAGGGGGGGGTTGAACGAATCGATCTGGTTTCTTAGGGAAAGTTGTTCTCCAGACGATTCCGCTCATTTCTGGCCATCCTAGAAGTTTCTACATGTTTTCCCCAGGCCTGTAGGAGCAAATGAACGAATATTCAAAATTTCCCATGGTAAATCCCATGTAAACTTGAACTCGCTTGAGACAAGCCAGTTTTCAACCAAATGAGCTGAAATTTGGCATGAGAGTCCCTATGGATATGCCCTACAAGGAGAACCACACCAGAACTTGATCTGAGAACTTTTCAAAATCTGTACCCACCCTAATAGATAATCATGATAGGCGATGTGTGATGAACGAGCAATCGATAGGGCAACTTGTACAAAAAGGGAGTTATCTAGTATCAAAACTCTATACGCGCCAGCATTACTCGCGTCTGCATGTGTAGCTCAACTTGACAACTTGTTGACGATCTTCCATGATTTTTTGCAGATTTTTCGAATGAATATTTCTCGAGAAATGATTTGATAACGAAGCTTGATTTTGGTTCGGAGCCAAAAGCAAACCCTTTACTTTTCTTTAGTTAGAAAGGCAAAAATGGAAATTTTCCATAATCTGAACGGTAAATCCGAATGAAGTCAAATTTGTTTCAGAACCACGATTATGGTCTAGATTATGATATGGAGAAAAAAAATTAGATAAAATGCCAAAGGAACAGTTTTGGAGTTTGGTGAAAAATTGGCTTTTACCTTTTTTAGGGGTTTTTTCCCCTCACAGTAAATTAGTCCAACAGTTGTTAATCAAGAACCACATTACCGACATGGATGAAAATTTGAGAGGATGCAGGGCTCGAATAATGCAACTTTTTGGATAAATAAATGATTTCAATATTTCAATTTTTGACCGAATTTTTATTTGAAAACCACCTGATCAGGTGAAAACATACTCCGAGTCCCCTAAAAACTGGATAAATTCAAATTTGGTATGAAACTGGTTCAGGTTCAGCACATCCCCTTTCAAATGCGCCCAAGAGAGCTTAAATCCATAATGTGGGCTCTGAGAAACCCCCTACCACAAAATTGAGCACTTTTTACCACACACGCACTATGGGCCATCTTCATACAAACAGGCGGCCAAATTATTTTTTTGCTTTTTAAATATTTTTTCACACAAATTTGGGTAATTGTATGGTATTGAAATGATATACGTCTGTCTATTGAAAAATATGAAAAGTCATAAAGACTTTTAATATTTTTCAATAGTTGATTGTTTATAATAAAAAGTCTTTTCATACATTTGCAAGTGCAACAGAATTGCGTATGTATTGTATTGCAAGTTTATATTATTAAATTATGGATTAGCTAATAAATCCCCACTTTAAGGACACAACCCCTCCCTCCTCTGTCTTTCATCCCCCCCTCCCTTCCGCCCACCAAACAAAATTTTGTTAAGCGTAATAAATTCATTTTAAGTCATTTTTTTATTATTTACTGCTGTGTGTTTCTTTTTGTGAGTCCATGCCAGATAACTTGAGACCCCCCTACCCTTACGGGCATAAATTGTGCAAATTTTAATTGTTAAATCAAATAGCAGAAAAATAAATTTTATTCAAAATATTAATTATGAAGTAAAACGATAAAATACAAAACATATTCTTACTAATCCTAATGTTCTTGTTCATGAAAATTCATTTGATTTTATAGTTTCTGACGGCTTCAGGATATGTTAAAGGTACTTTTCATGATGTTTTGTACTAACCAACATAGAACGTAAATAAGCAATTCTCTACGAAATCGGTCTTTTTTCTTTAATTTTAATTTTTGTATTTTTTAATCCGGCTGAAACTTTTTTGGTGCCTTCGGTATGCCCAAAGAAGCCATTTTGCATCATTAGTTTGTCCATATAATTTTCCATACAAATTTGGCAGCTGGCCATACAAAAATGAAAATTCAAAAATCTGTATCTTTTGAAGGAATTTTTTGATCGATTTGGTGTCTTGGGCAAAGTTGTAGGTATGAATATGGACTGCACTGAAAAAAAATGATGCACGGCAAAAAATTTTTAAGTGATTTTTTATTAAACTTTTTGTCACTCAAACTTGATTTGCAAAAAAACACTATTTTTTAATTTTTTTATTTTTTTATATGTTTTAGAGGACATCAAATGCCAACTTTTCAGAAATTTCCAGGTTGTGCAAAAAATCTTTGAGCGAGTTATGAATTTTTGAATCAATACTGATTTTTTCAAAAAATCGAAAAATTGGTCGCAAAATTTTTTCAACTTAATTATTCGATGTAAAATCAAATTTGCAATCAAAAAGTACTTCAGTGAAATTTTGATAAAAAGCACCGTTTTCAAGTTAAATCCATTTTTAGGTGACTTTTTGAAAATAGTCGCAGTTTTTCATTTTTTTAAATTAGTGCACATGTTTGCCCACTTTTGAAAAAAATATTTTTGAAAAGCTAAGAAAATTCTCTATATTTTGCTTATTTGAACTTTGTTGATACGACCCTTAGCTGCTGAGATATTGCCATGCAAAGGTTTAAAAACAGGAAAATTGATGTTTACTAAGTCCCACCCAAATAACCCACCATTTTCTAACGTCGATATCTCAGCAACTAATGATCCGATTTTCAATGTTAAAATATGAAACAGTCGTGAAATTTTCGAAAAAAATATTGTCAAAATGTATAAACTAAGACTAACATTTTAAAAGGGCGTAATATTGAATGTTTGGCCCTTTTTTCGACCAATTTTTTCGATTTTTTGAAAAAATCAGTAGTGATTCAAAAATTCATAACTCGCTCAATGATTTTTTGCACAACCTGGAAATTTTTGAAAAGTTGGCATTTGATGTCCTCTAAAACATATCAAAAAATAAAAAAAAATAAAAACAGTGTTTTTTTCAAATCAAGTTTTAGTGACAAAAAGTTAAATAAAAAATCACCAAAATTTTTTACCGTGCATCATTTTTTTTTCAGTGTAGTCCATATCCATACCTACAACTTTGCTGAAGACACCAATCGATCAAAAAATTCCTTCAAATGATACAGATTTTTGAATTTTCATACATCATTTTTGTATGGCCAGCTGCCAAATTTGTATTGAAAATTATATGGACAAACTAATGATGCAAAATGGCTTCTTTGGGCATACCGAAGGCACAAAAAAAAAATAATCGAATGACCGAAATCTAAGAGAGTTGCTCAAATGTAGATCAGTTTCATGGATTGATCGCAGAAATTCATCTTGCTTAGTCAATATTTTGCTGAATACTTTTTTCGGTATCAAACTGAGATTCTCCATTCTCCAGTTTCGCTTTTGAAACTTCGGTACGAATACTTTATTTTGACTAAGGTACTCAATTTTAAATTTAGGCAACAGAAAATTCCAATAAAGTCATTTCGAACTTCTTGAAACCAGGTATTGATTTTCGAAGCGACGATGCCCACCAAGTAGGTAGCAAAGCAAGTGAAATAAACGGGCGCATATGTAGATTGCAGCAAATTTGATAAAACGTAAATGTTCAAAATGGCATATCTCCGAAAACGCAAAAAATCGCAGGCTGGAAATTTCAGCAATGTTACACAGAAAAAAATAATGTAAATTTGGAAGCTGTAATTTTGGAAGGTTGAATATTACCACTTTTTTGATGTAATTTTACCTCAATTTAGAATGAAAAAGTGACATTACACCAGAAAAGTGGTAAAATTACACATTTCCAGAGGTAAAATTACACCTTTTTTCTGACATATAAGATGTACCCCTTCCCAGATGTAATATTACCATGATTTTTTTTTCTGTGTAGATTATGATCCAATCTTTCAAGTGATCTTAGTTTCATGTTTAGCATCGGTTAGCAAAAAAAGTACTTCAGTTTTTGGTGTGGAAACAACGTTTTATCTATTGATAAGTTTCAAAGCTTATCTCATTACCTTTCCAACGATTTATAATTGTCCTAATAAAATATTTAAAATGGCTGAGCTATGTTAAAATTACTCCATTTTTTGACTTTTAGCTTGCGTATCTCCGTAATAAACAAACTTAGAGCTTTGAAAATTTGGATTTTTCTTAGTTAGAATGTTTCGAGAAAAAAATACCAAAAAATATTTGGAGAAGGTAACTTTTTTGAAACTTGGCCACCCAATGTACCATAGTGACATGGACGTCACGCATGCTCTACGGTAAATTGATCCCCAAAATTCGGATATTGGAGATAGACCAATTCTGTCATTGTCAAACGATCGGGCGTCGAAAATCGATCGTCCATGATTTTTTGCAGATTTTTCGAATGAATATTTATCGAGAAATGAATAGATAACGAAGCTCTACAAATTTATGAATGAATTTATTTCTTTGCCAAAATGACATTTTATTAATTGCGATTGCAGTTGGTTTAAGCCATTACTAATATAAAGATAAAGTTATGTTCAACGAAGAACTATTGACTAGTAAGGGACCATCCACAAACCATGTGGTCACTTTTTTTTTGAAACCTCAACCCCCCCATCCATACAAATAAAATCATGTTTGTATGGAGCGTGGACAATTGCAACCCGTCCTCCACCTTCCCCTAAGGCGTCCACATGGTTTTGGTCCCTTAATAAAATTAACAGTTTTGTACATTCAGTATGAAATTCTGTGTCTTTAAATTATGTATGCGTTTTATTGGACAAAAACCTCATAATTTTCACTTTCACGGTTGTTTATGAGTAGGGCCAAATCAAAGAAAAAAAAAAAAAAATAATCAGGATGAACACAAACCCCGATACAAAGTGAGTGCCGAAATCGTGGCCATCGTCATCGGTTCTGTGCGGTCCAGAACTGGCCGTCGTCGTCGTCGTCGTTCCTGGTGGCTTTTGCGGATTGATTATTCAACATTCGGGGCACGTAAAATATTGACCGAACATTTTTATTTCGTACGATTATCTCGAGTGGTCTGGCTGGGGTTCAGAAGGTGGTGGGCGGGGGAGACGTCCCAAAATGTGATCATTTCGACGGTGATGAACACTACAAGCTCAAAGTTGCGGTGTCGTGGAAGGAGAGCGGAGGTATTGATGATGATGATGATGATGATGTTGTCGTCCGGAGGAGCTTCCGGGGGTGGCGGGACAAACTTAACAAACACTTCCACTGCACGGACTTAAAAAAATATTTTTTTGTGATATTTTAATTGAAATTATTCTGACTTGTTAAAAAGAAAAGAATGTTCTCATTGTTATCCGAGCATTCGTTGGTGAAGGTTGTCTGAATCAACATGACTCGTCGCGTCCCGGCGCAAAACGCCGGCAATATCGCCCTACCTGCCGCTCAAGCAGGCAAAAAAGTGGGAATTTCCAAAAGGAAGGTTGAGGCCTCAACTGATGGCCAAAAACCGGGGATTTCCAAAAGGAAGGTGCTTTTGGAAGTGACATCGAACAGCAAAAAGACGAAAAAGAGCGACGGTACTGTACCGATGGATGAGGAGGAGGAGAACTCTTCATCGCACGAGGAGCAGCTTTTGAAGAACAACAAGTTTGCTGGACTGCCTGACGAGGACCAGGTAGCGGAAGCAAAGGAGAATGAAGTGAAACAGCGAAAGGAGAAACTGCCTCCTTTTTATGTGCGGCAATCAGCAGCAACGATCGACTTTCGAGCGGGGCTGGTTGAACTCATCAAGTCTGGGAAAGTCCTAGGCAACATTCGTCTGTGTCAGGACGGATTTAAGGTGCTGGTGCAATCCAGGCAGCACTATCAACTGGTCAAGGATTACTTGACCGAAAACGAGGCGGAGTACTTTACCCATGATGTCGTCATGGATAAGCCGTACAAAATCGTCGTCAGAGGTCTGTACGACATGCCAGTGGAGGAATTAGCTGCCGAGCTAAAAGTTTTGAAACTGGATGTGTTGGCCGTGCACAAAATGAGCCGACGCAACAAAGACATCAAGTACCGTGACCAGCTCTACCTGCTGCATTTGGCTAAGGGATCGACGACGCTTCCTGAGCTGAAGGCAATTCGAGCGGTTTTCAACATTATCGTGTCGTGGGAGCGATACCGACCAGTGCATCGTGACGTCACACAATGCTTCAACTGCCTGGGTTTCGGGCACGGAGGTAAGAACTGCCACCTGAAGCGTCGTTGCGCCAAATGTGGTACCGATGCGCACATCACATCCCAGTGCATCCAAGATTCGCTGGTGAAGTGCCTCAACTGCAACGGTGAGCACTCGTCAACCGACCGAAAGTGCCCCAAGAGAGCTGAGTTCGTGAAAATTCGGCAGCAAGCATCGACGAAGAATCAGCCTCAGCGTCGTAGAACTCCTCCAACCCTGGTGGAGGAAAATTTTCCACCTCTTCAACCGCGACGCCAGGTCCCGAACTTGGCACCGTTGCCGTTGGATCCCAGGAAGAGAGCTGAGATGAATCATCCACGGCCGGGTTCCAGCCAGGAGCCGAGACCGCCACCACCGGGCTTCAGCCAGGAGCCAAGACCAACCCAAGAACCAGCAGTTGAGGAAAATGGTAATGATCTTTACACCTCAACCGAACTCCTCAATATTTTCAAACAGATGTCCGCTGCACTGCGTGGATGCAAAACCAAGACCCAGCAGATTGAAGTGCTGACCTCGTTCGTCATCCAGTATGGATCGTAGGTCCCTCAAGCTGCTGAATTGGAACGCTTGCTCCATTAGGAGGAAGAATTTAGAGCTGGTGGATTTTCTTCGCGAGAAGGAGATCGACGTAGCTGCCATCACGGAAACTCATCTGAAGCCCGGTGAAAAAGTTTATCTGCAAAACTACAAGATCGCGACGCAGCTCGATAGGACCACCTCTGGAGGAGGAGGTGTGCTTGTCGCTGTTCATCGTGATCTCAAGCCACGCCGGCTGCCACACTTTAAGCTGGACATCATCGAGGCCGTTGGAGTGGAAATTCCCACTTCGGTTGGCCCAGTACTCTTCATTGCTGCATACTGCCCACGTCAGGTGAATGCCAGAGATGGTTCAGCAGCAAAACTGAAGAGCGATATCCAGAAGCTGACACGGCGGAGCGCAAAGTACATCATCGCTGGTGACCTCAACGCGAAGCATGAAGTTTGGGGCAACAGCAGGAGGAATCGGAACGGGTGATTCTGCACAACGATCTGCAAAACGGATACTACAACGTTGTGAGTCCGGATCGTCCAACGAGGGTGGCTCGGTCTGGGAATCACTCAATCATCGACTTCTTCATTACCAATATGGCTGAGAACGTGGCTCATCCTGAGGTGTTTGAAGAGTTGAGTTCTGATCACTATCCGGTGGTTGTGGAGGTTGGAGCTTCCGTTACTCCGCAGCGGCAACCAACCCGGAAAGATTACCACAACGTTGACTGGCAGCAGTTTCAGCAAGTGGTCGACAGCAACATCGACTATGATCAACACCCGGAAACTTCTGCTGATATTGATCGTTCGCTGGAGGTGATCCAGCAGGCTATCAACCAAGCAGAGGCTGCCAACGTTCGGGAGGTTCCTGTTAATTTTAAGGTAACTGATATTGACGTAGATACTAAACACTTGATTAGACTTAGGAATGTTTATAGGAGACAATATCAACGGACTGGGGACTATGACAAAAGATTTCAGTTAACAATTTGAACAAAATCATACAAGACCGACTTGACAATATCAGAAATCAAGAATTTTCAAAACATGTAAGCCAGCTTGGGAATTATTCAAAACCATTTTGGAAACTTTCAAAAGTTCTTAAAAACAAACCAAAGCCTATTCCTCCTCTTATTGTTGAGGATTCTCCTTTGATTACATCCGAGGAAAAGGCAAATGCACTTGGGCTTCATTTTGTTAGTTCACATAATCTTGGCGCTTCCATGACCAGCCGTAAAGAAACATCAGTTGCCAATAGTATTTCAACAATCAATGACTCTACCTTTGAATTTCCTGCAGATTCCCATGTTTCTGGTGAGGAAGTCAAAGTTGCAGTTAAACAAATGAAAAATATGAAAGCTCCAGGCTTTGATAACATTTTAATCTAGTGTTGAAAAAACAGAGTGATCAGTTCTTTCAACATCTAGCCAATATTTTCAATAAATGTTTGCAACTTGGTTACTTCCCCACCAATTGGAAACTGGGCAAAGTCATACCAATTTTGAAGCCTCAAAAGATCCAACATCGCCAACAAGTTATCGTCCCATTAGTCTTTTGAGTAGTCTGTCCAAACTCTTTGAGAAGGTCATCTATTCAAGGCTTTTGGATTTTACCAACGATAATAATATAATTTTGAACGAGCAGTTTGGCTTCCGAAAGGGACATAATACTGCTCATCAGCTTACGAGTAACTAAAATCATCAAGCAGAACAAGCTTGAGTCTAAATCAACTGCTATGGCTTTGTTGGATGTTGAGAAGGCTTTTGACAATGTTTGGCATGATGGTTTGATACATAAACTGTATTTATACGGTTTTCCAATGTATCTTATCAAAATTATCCAGCACTATCTTTCGGAGAGATCGTTCAGGGTTTTTCTGAATGGGATTGCTTCTGGATTATTCAACATTGATGCTGGGGTTCCCCAAGGAAGTATTCTTGGCCCACTTCTGTACAATATTTTTACATCTGATTTGCCTACTCTTCCTGGTAATGGTGTGTTGTCACTTTTTGCTGATGACACTGCCGTTATTTATAAGGGTAAAATAACCAGATATTTAGTTGGCCGTCTTCAGAAGGGTCTTGACGTTCTTTCCGAATACTTTGGCGACTGGAAAATTCGCATAAATGCAGCCAAAACTCAAACCATCATTTTTCCACTTTCCAAATCGGCCCGATTTGCCCCAAAGGATGATGTTTTGATTAAAATGAATGATGTTTCAATACCCTGGTCAAAGGAAGTTGTCTATTTAGGTCTCATACTTGACTCGAAACTATTGTTTCGGCAGCATGTAGAGAAAATTTTGAACAAGTGCAGCATTCTCATCAGGTGTTTGTATCCTTTAATTAACAGAAAATCAAAGCTATCTTTGAAAAATAAGCTAGCAGTTTACAAACAAATAATTTACCCCGTTATTGAGTATGCAGTACCTGTTTGGGAGTGTTGCGCTAGAACTCATAAATTGAAGCTCCAGCGTGTCCAAAACAAGGTACTCAAAATGGTTTTGAATGTTCCTGGCTGGACAAGATCAAGTGAGGTTCATGAATTAGCAGAAGTAAAAATGTTGGATCAGAAGATTCAAGAAAAATGTTTGAAATTCAGGGAAAAATGTGCTATTTCTGAATACCCCTTGATTCAAGGATTGGTTTAGTTTATTGTAAGTTTAAGTTAGTTTTAGGTTAGGTTATGTTTTCTTAACATTTTTTTTTTCCTCATTGTACCTAGAGTTACAAAAATGATAAATCATATACTTTTAAAGTTATGAAAATGAACAGTGTTTAAATCACGAAAAGCAAACTAAAGCTGAAGAGCCACAGCTGACCACTTATTATGTAAACCAAATGTAATTATTATAAGAAAGATTCAATAAAGTATATTTAATTCAAAAAAAAAAAAAAAAAAGAATGTTCTAACTTTTGAAATCAAATTTTGTTCAAACTAAATTTAAAAATATATTTTATTGTAAACAATTTCGAAACTTAACCCAAGTCAAAAGTTAAGGACTAATAAAAGAAATGTCAATGCAGTTAGATAGTAATCGAAAGTTTGTTAATTTCCATAAATTAATTTAAAAAAAAACTACATTTCACTCTTGTGTTCTAGTGTACCCCGCCGCCCGAGCATGGGTAAATAACAAGGGAAATGCGTAATAATACCTTTCTCTGGTATCAATACCAAATTTTGGTATTCCTGGACCCTTTAAAATTTGTCTTAAGGATTATGCAAGAGCAAAATGTGGTATCATACCAATTTAAGGTATTGTTTTGATATTGCAAAATTGCAGAATTTGTCAATGATCGAACACCACATTTTGGTATTATTTTGGTATTAAAGTGTTTTATCAAATTCCTCTGAAACTATGGGAAAATTTTGACCAATTTTGACAAAATAATTAATTTTGCGCTAAAATTATGTCTCAAAGCAAATGCTTTAATTGAAAACCGGAAATTTCAAACTTGATTTTAAACATTTTTGATATACCCCCTATAGAAATGACTTGAAATTGTGGAAAATTTTCTAAGTCAGGATGGCACATTTTGATATTATTTTGGTATTTAAGTGTTTTATCAAATTCCTCTGAAACTATGGGAAAATTTTGACCAATTTTGACAAAATAATTAATTTTGCGCTAAAATGATGGCTCAAAGCGAATGCTTTCATTCAAAACCGGAAATTTCAAACTTGATTTTAAACATTTTTGATATACCCCCTACAGAAATGACTTGAAATTGTGGAAAATTTTCTAAGTCAGGATGGCACATTTTGGTATTATTTTAGTATTAAAGTGTTTTATCAAATTCCTCTGAAACTATGGGAAAATTTTGACCAATTTTGACAAAATAATTAATTTTGCGCAAAAATGATGTCTCAATGCGAATGCTTTCATTCAAAACCGGAAATTTCAAACTTGATTTTAAACATTTTTGATATACCCCCTACAGACATGACTTGAAATTGTGGAAAATTTTCTAAGTCAGGATGGCACATTTGGTATTATTTTGGTATTAAAGTGTTTTATCAAATTCCTCTGAAACTATGGGAAAATTTTGACCAATTTTGACAAAATAATTAATTTTGCGCAAAAATGATGTCTCAATGCGAATGCTTTCATTCAAAACCGGAAATTTCAAACTTGATTTTAAACATTTTTGATATACCCCCTATAGAAATGACTTGAAATTGTGGAAAATTTTCTAAGTCAGGATGGCACATTTTGATATTATTTTGGTATTTAAGTGTTTTATCAAATTCCTCTGAAACTATGGGAAAATTTTGACCAATTTTGACAAAATAATTAATTTTGCGCTAAAATGATGGCTCAAAGCGAATGCTTTCATTCAAAACCGGAAATTTCAAACTTGATTTTAAACATTTTTGATATACCCCCTACAGAAATGACTTGAAATTGTGGAAAATTTTCTAAGTCAGGATGGCACATTTTGGTATTATTTTAGTATTAAAGTGTTTTATCAAATTCCTCTGAAACTATGGGAAAATTTTGACCAATTTTGACAAAATAATTAATTTTGCGCAAAAATGATGTCTCAATGCGAATGCTTTCATTCAAAACCGGAAATTTCAAACTTGATTTTAAACATTTTTGATATACCCCCTACAGACATGACTTGAAATTGTGGAAAATTTTCTAAGTCAGGATGGCACATTTTGGTATTATTTTGGTATTAAAGTGTTTTATCAAATTCCTCTGAAACTATGGGAAAATTTTGACCAATTTTGACAAAATAATTAATTTTGCGCTAAAATGATGGCTCAAAGCGAATGCTTTCATTCAAAACCGGAAATTTCAAACTTGATTTTAAACATTTTTGATATACCCCCTACAGAAATGACTTGAAATTGTGGAAAATTTTCTAAGTCAGGATGGCACATTTTGGTATTATTTTAGTATTAAAGTGTTTTATCAAATTCCTCTGAAACTATGGGAAAATTTTGACCAATTTTGACAAAATAATTAATTTTGCGCAAAAATGATGTCTCAATGCGAATGCTTTCATTCAAAACCGGAAATTTCAAACTTGATTTTAAACATTTTTGATACACCCCCTACAGAAATGACTTGAAATTGTGGAAAATTTTCTAAGTCAGGATGGCACATTTTGGTATTATTTGAATATTGAAAGGTTTCATCAATTTTTTCTGAAACTATGGGATATTTGTTAAAAAAAATTTACGAGTTAATTAATTTTGCGCTAAAATGACTTGAAACCCAAAAATGTTAAAGATGATTTTAAAAATTAGTGTGATATACCCACTAATATTTTTTTCAAAAACGTTGAAATATCTCTAAATCGGGATAACCAAATACTTTGAAAAACGAGTCAATCGACAGATTAATGAATTTTGGTGAATTTCAATTCAGTTTCATTTTAATAATACTTATTTTTCAATCTTGTTATTTTTCAGAAGCTTCAAGAACTTCAAGCAGAGGCCGTTCATCAATGACAAATGCATTCGGTGTGGTGAAGAATATCACTAATAACAACATGGAATCATCAGGTGAGTAGAATTGGCTGTTGCATATGAATAATTTCCGTTTTTTCACTAACTGCAACTGCTGCACTAAAAATGGTATGAAAATACCAAATTTTGGTATTACTTGTTCAAATACCAACGACCATAATGTGCTCTTGGTTGCCCAGTAAAGATGGTAAAATACCATGAAATCATACCAAAATCATGTATGTGAAAGACCACAGAAATACCAAAATCTGATTTTCCAAGGGCGCGGGAATACCTAAAAATAAAACCATGGCAATACCAAGTTTTGGTATTCAAGCAATGTTCAAAAATCCAGAAGACCTCAACTTGGTATTGAAATGGTTTTATTTTGAGGTATTATTTTACCCTTGGAATAACATGGTTTGGTATTGTTGGGCCCTTACACATACAAGATTTTGGTATGATTTCATGGTATTTTACCATCTATTACTGGGCAACCAAGGGCACATTTTGGTCGCTGTTATTTGCCCAAGTAATACCAAAATTTGGTATTCCCGTGTTATTTACCCCTGTTCGGGCCGTGACCGTTTCTACCATGGCCTCAGTTTTAGCAGCATTTGCCCTCCCTCCCCTCCCTTTCCGCTAGCCAGAAGTGGTGTTTATTTCGGTACACTTCATAAAAGTGGACATTTGGAAGAGGAGAAATTGATTTTCTGCACCGGCCATTTCCGTTCCCAAAATTGTTCGATTTGTCGTTTGTTGGGTGGGATGGAGAACTTAGGGAGAGGGAACAAGCTTAATGGAAAACGTGCCACCATTGAAAAGTGCCGATTTTTAAATACATTGCTGCTTTTTTTCTATTGGTAATTAGTTTTCCGTTTGAAAACGATTGGACGTTTTTTAAGACTGTTGGATTGATACAAAGTTGAGAAACAAGTTTAAGTTTTTTTTTTATTGATCATTAATGTGAGACTTTTCATAAAAAGAACAGTAAATTGTTTAAAATTATATTCTTTACGCAAAGTACTTTCATTTGTCTGCCAATTGTAACATTATACCAAGAACTCAATTAAGTTCCCGAAATGCCATTTAACGAGAGGATTGCCTTTTGTGAACCGATTCTACGAATTCAACCGCCCTCGCAACTCAACTCATCAACATCCTCAGTCTTGTCATCATCATTTCGCCGCTCATTCATCCTCATTGTGGGCCCGGCGGTGCCAGATCTAACATTACGCTCCAAAACCTGGAATCTGTGGGCTCAACTTTTGAACCATAAATAGGAACGCTCCACCATCGCAATCAGGGACTGACTGCTGGCGCAGAGTATTGTTGCAGGCATCCAATGAAAATCGCTCACGCACTGTAGAGTGTGTTTAAAGAGAAAGATGTGGATATTTTTTTATGTTTTGACATCAACAATGGATTATTTTTTATTTAATTGTTTTTTTTTATGTAGCCTTAGTATTGAACGTTTAGCCTACCTAGCATGTTTAATATTTTTTTAGAAGTTTTTTTTTGCATTTTTAGAAAGGTTTTTTATAAATCGCAATTTTCCTAATTTGACAGAATTACGATACAAAAACGTTACTGGTTGGTGCCTTCCTCGCATATTTTTATCAAAATATCTGAGATCCGGCCTCAAAAAAAGTTAATTAAAAAAAACTTAAGTACTTATAACTATTGATAGGGTTGTCAGATCTTCAATCTTTTGGGCTTGTTGGAAAGGTCTTTTGATTACCTATCCAACGATCACAGATCCGGACAACTTTTTCATCAAAATATTTGAGATACGGTCTCAAAAAAGTGTATGAATAACACTTAAGTGCTCATAACTTTTGATGGGGTTGTTAGATCTTCAATCTTTTGAAAGCGTTGGAAAGGTCTTTCAAATAACTTACTAAAAATATATAGCATGACGGGTTTTCTTTAAAAATAAAACAGCTTTTTTTACAATATTTCAAACTACAGCCAAATCGATTTTTAGCACAACTTTTGAAGTACTTTTCTAAACTTCATAATATTAACTAGGGTCTTGTGCGATCTCAAGACGGATCAAATGAGACCAAAACGGCTTACATCGGTTCAGCCAGTCCGGAGATAATCGTGTGCAATTTTTTCGGTGCACGGACTTACCGACATGCAGCACACGCTCAGACATTTCGACCCGAGCAGGGGTAAATAACACGGGAATACCAAATTTTGGTATTACTTGGGCAAATAACAGCGACCAAAATGTGCCCTTGGTTGCCCAGTAATAGATGGTAAAATACCATGAAATCATACCAAAATCTTGTATGTGTAAGGGCACAACAATACCAAACCATGTTATTCCAAGGGTAAAATAATACCTCAAAATAAAACCATTTCAATACCAAGTTGAGGTCTTCTGGATTTTTGAACATTGCTTGAATACCAAAACTTGGTATTGCCATGGTTTTTTTTTAGGTATTACCGCGCCCTTGGAAAATCATATTTTGGTATTTCTGTGGTCTTTCACATACATGATTTTGGTATGATTTCATATTTTACCATCTATTACTGGGCAACCAAGAGCACATTATGGTCGCTGGTATTTGAACAAGTAATACTAAAATTTGGTATTTTCATACCATTTTAGTGCAGCAGTTGCAGTTAGTGAAAAAACTGAAATTATTCATATGCAACAGCCAAATCTACTCACCTGATGATTCCATGTTGTTATTAGTGATATTCTTCACCACACCGAATGCATTTGTCATTGATGAACGGCCTGTGCTTGATGTTCTTGAAGCTTCTGAAAAATAACAAGATTGAAAAATAAGTATTATTAAAATGAAACTGAATTGAAATTCACCAAAATTCATTAATCTGTCGATTGACTCGTTTTTCAAAGTATTTGGTTATCCCGACTTAGAGATATTTCAACGGTTTTGAAAAAAATATTAGTGGGTATATCACACTAATCTTTAAAATCATCTTTAACATTTTTGGGTTTCAAGTCATTTTAGCGCAAAATTAATTAACTCGTAAATTTTTTTTAACAAATTTCCCATAGTTTCAGAGAAAATTGATGAAACCTTTCAATATTCAAATAATACCAAAATGTGCCATCCTGACTTAGAAAATTTTCCACAATTTCAAGTCATTTCTGTAGGGGGGTATATCAAAAATGTTTAAAATAAAGTTTGAAATTTCCGGTTTTGAATGAAAGCATTCGCTTTGAGACATGATTTTAGCGCAAAATTAATTATTTTGTCAAAATTGGTCAAAATTTTCCCATAGTTGCAGAGGAATTTGATAAAATACTGTAATACCAAAAGAATACCAAAATGTGGTGTTCGATCATTGACAAATTCTGCAATTTTGCAATATCAAAACAATACCTTAAATTGGTATGATACCACATTTTGCTCTTGCATAATCCTAAAGACAAATTTTAAAGGGTCCAAGAATACCAAAATTTGGTATTGATACCAGAGAAAGGTATTATTACGCATTTCTCTTGTTATTTACCCATGCTCGGGGATGCCAACATTTCAAAAAGCATCATGTACAAACCATGCGTTTTGAGAAAAACGCATTTGAGTGTTGAGCATTCATTTTCAATTACCATTTTTATATAAAAGCAAAATAAGATGTTCTAATGATAACAAACGATGAAAAACGTTGCTTTTGTTGATACTTGATCATGTATATTCAATAAAACATTATTTCCGTAATTTTATTTGAGAAAAACAAACATAACTACTTTTGAAATCAACAACGTCTATATCACCCTGCTGTCACTGAGGGGGGCGCTTTGTTATGATTCGTTTTTCTTCGCCGAATGTATATGGCGCTTTTTTCATGTTGCTTTTTTTTCGTCACGAGGTTTATGTAGCCTTTTGTTTGACAGGTTGACAGGGCTATATAAACAGGGACTGCTGATGGCAGAGATTTTGTTTCTGTTACTTTATTTAAAATCATGATTAAACAGACTTTACTGAAGTAACTTTTGCTCATTTTTGGTGGAGAGGTAGCTTATTAGAAGTACTTTCAGAATATACAATAACCCAGAAAGTGTCAAAATGTACATGATGCCTTTTGAAATGTTACCGTCGATTTGTTCAGAATTTGATTCTGAGTCGATAGGTATACGCGAAGGTGGGTCTACGACAGTGTTGTAAATGAGTGATAGAAAAGCTAACAACACCACCGCTATTCTCTGCACCAAAAATATCCGAGAGAATAGCGGTCGTCATTTAAGCTTGTGAGATCTCTTCATGCGTCTCGTGATTCCCAGAGATGTCATTCTTTCTCTATCACTCTCCCCCTTTTCCTCGATTAGGCGCTCTCATCGCTGAGTCTCTCAATCTCTCCGAAAACTGCAATGAGAGAACGCAAGATGGCCGATTATAAGCCGACCACACATGACGTCCCTTTAAACTGCTTTTGCGAAATTGGTTCTGTGGCGGCATTTGTGGTTAAACGCTGTTGCAGTAGCATGAGCGTGGAAGCGGGAATGAGAGAGAAAAGGAAAATGTCAATCGCGAGTGTGTAAACACGAAAACGTGTTCGGCTATGTTCGGTGATGAGAGTTGATGATTATTCAGGCGGGATAATTGTAGTTGCTGAGAGCTGATATTTTGATATTTTAACAACCCTGGTCTACGAGGTCAAATAAAGAAGTTCATTTTTCTAATGATTTAATAGCCTTACCTCATTGAAGTGAGGAAAGTAAAAACATATCTCTTATAAGTGATCCTATCACGTTGAGGATTGGGTTTATTATACTAACGAATAATAATGTTTTGTAAATTGCAAATACAAATCAAATTTTAGAACGAATCAGAGCGAATTGGTGCGTCCATCTCGAGAATTTTCGAATTCCAGGAAATTTTAAATTTTGAAAAATATCATATTTGGGTTCAGATTTACGGTTTCAGATGATTTCATGCTTAAAAATCGATGTATTCGTATTCGTCAGTATCTAGCGCTTTTAATATTTTCCTTTTAGTTTTTTAGTTACATAGAAAAATAGTGGGTTTTATAATTGCGAATATAAATTATTTTAAATGTTTATAACAAATATTATATGGGTCATTCCAGGTCAACTGAGTACACTTTTGGACTCGACCTTCACCGAATTGGACTAAACTTGGAGGGAACGTTCTTCTATCGATAGTTAACAGAAATCCCAAGTTTGGTACTGATTGAACCATCCCTCAATTTTTGGCACCGCCCCGTTTTTTGACGATTTTCTAAAAAAACTTTTTTTTCTTTTAGTCATAACTTTGCAACTATTTGAGCAAAAGACTTTCTACAGGTTGCATTTGATAGAAAATTGTCCAAGGAATTCGATAAAAATGAAATTTCAACCCTTAAAGGCCCACTAATATGATATTTTAGCGTTTTAAAATTCAGTTTTGACCAATTCCTTATATTTTTATTTGTTTTATTTTATCACCATCGTGTTCCCCGGACAATTTTACATAATAATCAATGTAGACCTTAAAATAAAATGAACTATTGGCAAGATACAACGATTTTACTGAAAAAAGTTTGATTTTACGCAGCACTCGGACAAAAGGGATGAATACCGCATAGTTCGGTTTTTATATGTGAGAAACTTTTTTTCGGATTTTAATTCATAGGACAGAGTGCAGCGCAAAATCAAACTTTTTTCAGTAAAATTGCTGTATCTCGCCAATAGTTCATTTTAGTTTGAGATTGACATTGATTATAAAATTGTCCTGGGAACACGATGGTGATGAAATAAAACAAATAAAAATATAAGGAATTCGTTAAAACTGAATTGTAATACTTCAAACGTTAAAATATTATATTAGTGGGCATTTAAGGATTAACATTTTATTTTTATCAAATTTATTGGACAATTTTCTATAAAATTCAACCTGTAGAAAGTTTTTTGCTGAAATCGTTGCAAAGTTATGATTAAAGCAAAAAAAAAGTTTTTTAGAAAATCGTCAAAAAAGAGATCAGTGCTCAAAATAGAGGGATGGTCCAATCAGGTGGTTTTTTCTAACATTTCCCATCTTTTTAGGAAAAAGAAGTATGCAGACTATGCCCCTACGGATTTTAAAATTTAAATGATAATGGTGCCATTTTATAGCAGAAAATGCGAAAAACAATCAAAAAATTGTAAAAGCTTTTTTCACGCTTTTACAATTTTTTGATTGTTTTTCGCATTTAGAAAGGTAAAAAGTAATGATAGGAGTTGGTAGAGTATGACAAATACTACCAAAAACAAACATAAACTAAACAAGATAAATGCAAATTAAAATGCTAAAAATAAAACAAGAAAAACATAAAACAAGAGAAGTGATTTTTTTCGTACAACAAAAGTTGCTCAAAATGACCCCTTGAACACGGGAAAAAAAATCAAAAAAAAAAAAAATTGGGCAGTAGAGGGTTAATGGAAATAAAACTTCAAAACATCAGGTGTCAAGCGTTACCGCTACCTGAATGTTTTGTATAACACACCGCGTGTGCTAGACCATTTACCGTTGTCGTGAACTTGACATTGTTCATGACAAACAATAACTGTAGTCTATGTAGGTAAGCGACTTAGGGTCGCTACATCTCCCCTTCCTTAACAGCTTGAAATTAATCTTGAAGAGATTGGTTTCAAGTAGATAGTTGTAGGTTTTTTTTTGTAAAAATTTATAATTTTTCCTAACTTTACGTTGGTCCTTGCTACCTTAGGGATGTCTTCTTGGATGTCTTCCGTCTCGCGAAATGACTCTGGGGTGTCTTCTGGGATAATCACGGTTGTCCTGGCTGCTTCGATGATGTACGTCTGGGCTGTGTTGACGATATTGACTCTGTTGTTCCAACCGTTGACTTTTCGCTGTTAAGTGTTCAATCTGTTGTTGATGCCATCTCTTGTTAAACTTTTCGTATCTCGTTGGCTTGATACGGTATGATTGAACTTCCATTAGTTCATTAGATCAATTCTGTCAAGGCAAACACTGCCAAAAATCTGATTCAGGCAACCATTGCCAAAATAAATGCAGTCTAAGTTCATTGCTTAGCCGCTAATAACACTCCGGTTATTAATGAATAAGGCGCAATCTAGGAGCATCATCTCCCAGTCGCCGTATGTTGATACCGTATATACTTGTCTTTCCAACGAGATTCCATCGATCTTTCATCTTGCCATTCTCCTTGCCACAGTTTAGACCATCAGCTTCGTCAACATCAAGCGTAACACCATACAACATTGAGTAACATTGAAGATCACCAATTTTCATCATCTGGAGTAACGCCAAGGACCCTTCGTTGTCCTATCTTGAAGACCCCAGCGTCATTGATTGCGGATGTTGAAGTTTGAAGTTACCTCTGCTCCCTAGCAGAGTGGATTCCGCTCTCTGAGGACTGGCTCAAAATTCTAAACCCTAAGTATTTTTTTTTGTTTTTTATTCTTTGAATTGCTAAGCTGCATTTTTTTTTAATTTGCAGAATTTTTTTTTAAATATAATGATTATTTAAATATAATGATTATCTCTACGAATTGGCTAAGCCCCATATTTTATTTGCTAGGCAGCATTTAATTTTGATCGACTCTCAATCTGTTTTTTTTTTTGAATATTTTATAAACAAAATGATTGGTTATTTTCAAGCCATATTTATATAATTTTTTCAATCATTTTATTTATCGCTCTTCCCACAGACTTCTCTTGCATTCATCATTCATGCATACCAGGTTTAAATTGAATGATTTTAAATTTTGGTGCATAAAATAGTCCGAGACATTAACTGCCATCATTCAATTTATATACTTACTTAAATGATCCGACCGATCATAATACAAAAAAATACTAAAATGTGGTATCCGATCATTGACAAATCTTGCTTAATCCTTAAGACAAATTTTGAAGGGTTCAGGCATCCAAAATTTGTTTTTGATACCAGAGAAAGGTATTATTATGCATTTTCCTTGTTTTTTTTAGATGGAGTATTTCGGTTGAAACAAGGTCAAAGTTTGCCACAGAAAAAATGCTTTTTTATAACATTGGAAAAATTACATGAAGTAAGTAAAATTAGTGAACCATGCAATTTCTGAAAATTCAAGGGTTTTATTATTCAATGTTTTGGTTGGTATCGTTTAGAGCGAATCCAAAGCAGCAAAATGAGTTGGCTGGACTTGAAAAATCATATAGTTGGACATGTAACATCTTTTTACTAGACCAATGACAACTTAAAAAAAAAATAATACATATAAAATAAAACATAAAATGGGAAAAAATTGGCAACGGCCTTATTCGAAAAAAAAAAAAACAAGGCAGAATAAATTGTTTGTTCCATGCTTTTAAAGAAAGAAACATAAAAGAAAAAGGAATGTAGAGTAAAATCTTGTATTTTGATATTTCAAAAAGTTTTAATTCATTGAATATCCTTTTTACTTTTATTATTTGTTTATTTGTGACTTTTTAGTTAATTCAACAGAAATAAAAAAAAAATTAATCAAGCCATTAAAATATCGACACTAACGACCCACCTTCACTTTCAACCACCTCCCCTACCCCAAAATCATCCTGAGTGAAAAAATATTGCAACTGGTGAATCTTCAACCCCCCTTTTCCTGGGTTAACTTCCTTGCCTTGCGCGCTTTTAACCCTTACCCCCACCCTTCCATTTTGCGTTTTCCCATTCATTCGACCTCGCGGGCGCCGGCCCCGGATCCCATTTCACCGCTATTAAAGATCCAATCAAATTCACCATGATTTCGGAACATAAAAGGGGTTTACAAGCAATTCAAATATGAACGTTGAAATTCGCCTCCCCCCGCCACCTTCATTTTCACTACCGCGGAAGGGCTTTTTGTGTGTGCGTATTCCATGGTGGGGCGCTTAATTAATATTAAAAAAAAACTGTTTCCGAGTGTGATGAAGGTTTTCACGTGTTTTCCGGTGAAAGAGTCTGAAAGTACCCATATCATGACTATTGTGTTTCCTGATGCTCTGATTTTTGGTGAATTCAAAAATAAATCATTTCTGGAAAATTTGCTAGTTTAAATTTGAAGAACAGAAATTCGTGCAAAAATGCAAATGCCTCTTCATGAAATTTTGGGAAGATAGATATGCTGCATGATACATTATGTGCCAGAAATGTTTAACCGGTACACAGAAAAAAAAAATCATGGTGATATTACATCTGGGAAGGGGTACATCTTTTATGGCAGAAAAAAGGTGTAATTTTACCTCTAGAAATGTGTAATTTTACCACTTTTCTGGTGTAATGTCACTTTTTCAGTCTAAATTGAGGTAAAATTACATCATAAAAGAGGTAATATTCACCCTTCCAAAATTACAGCTTCCAAATTTACATTATTTTTTTCTGTGTACTTCTATAGAACTGGTTAGATGATGATTTTGATGAATCGGTTTAGCTCTGTTGCAGGAATACTTTTCATGAAATTTTGGGAAGTCAGATATGATTTCGCATGATATCGTTTCTGATGAAAATTCATGTTTTCATTCTCTTACTGAAGTGAGTATCGAGAAATTGAAAGTGTCCAAATTTCCGGGAGTCATGACCAAATTTCCCGGGATTCAAGAGGCTCAAAAATTACCGATTTCTCGGGATTTTCCCCGGGAATTCCCGCTCGTCAGCCTCTATACATGAGCGAAAACGATTTTTTTTAAAGTTTGTATTTTTTTATTTTTTTTATCCGACTGAAACTTCTATGGTGCTTTCGGTTTGCCCAAAGAAGCCATTTTGCATCATTAGTTTGTCCATATAATTTTCCATACAAATTTGGCAGCTGTCCATACAAAAATAATGTATGAAAAGGATCACAATGAAAAAAAAAAAAATGATCTACCGTAAATGAAATTTGGTGATTTGTAATTTAATTTTTTGTCATTTAAACGTGATCAGCAAAAAAAAAACACTATTTTTATGCTAAGAATGTTTCAAGGTTAATTTTGGGGTCCACATTTTTTGGTTACTCTCAATTATAGTTATGAAAAGTCAAAATTTAACTTTTAGAATAAGAAGATTAGAGAAGCATTGGTTCCCGAGCAGGCGGAAATAACTTGGGAATAACATTTTTTGTTATTTGAAAATACTAGGTCAATAATATTATATGTTATTTATAACAAGATTTGTTATTCGTCGTTATGATATTTGTGTTATTGGATTGTTATTGTAATAACAGACTAGTAACATTTTTAGTTATTTTTCGAACAAATCTTTGTTATTATTTTTTGTTGTTTTAACAACTAATCCGATCATCCCAATAACATTTGAAGATATTCTTCCATAACCAGAAATGTTATTCCAAAGTTGTTTTGGATTTCAACCAATATCAGACCAATAACAAATTTTGTTATGATAACATAAACTGTTATTATACCCTTATGTAAGAATGGATTTTTCAAGAAGATTCCATAACAATTTATGTTATTTTAACAGTATTTGTTATTGAAATGGCATGAATTTTGTTATTACCGTCTGCCCGGGTTAATTCAATCTTCAAAATCGGACATTAAAAATCCAATGTTCTAAACAATTTCGAATTTTTCAAATGTTTTTCTGATTAAATTATTAATTTGGGTTCGATATTTATGAGTATAAAATTTTTCCCGGGAGTCTCGATCAAATTTCCCGGGAATCGAGAGGTCCAAAAATGGCCGATTTCCCGGGATTTTTTCCCCGGGAATTCCCGCTCGTCACCCTCTAGTTACGACTAAGTAGTTTTAATGTTGGTTTTGGCTGATAGGTTTTATAGCGGTTGTGATAGCTTTGATAAAGCCTCAAATTTAACTTGGGATGTGCACTAATTAAAAAAAATGAAAAACTGCGACTTTTATCAAAAAAGTTACCTAAAAATGGCTTTAACTTGAAAACGGTGCACTTTATCAAAATTTCACTGAAGTTCAATTTGATTTTACATCGAAAAATGAAGTTGAAAAATTTTTGCGACCAATATATCAATATTTTCAAAAAAACTGTATTGATTCAAAGATTCATAGCTCGGTCAAAGGTTTTTTGCACAATCTGGAAATTTCTGAAAAGTTGGCATTTGATGTCCCCTAAAACATATATATAAAAAAAATAGTTTATTTTTGCCAATTAAGATTTAGTGACAAACAGGTAAATTAAAAATCACCAATATTTTTTACCGTGTATCATTTTTTAGTGTAGTCCTATCCATACCTACAACTTTGCCGAAGACACCAAATCGATCAAAAATATCTTTGAAAAGATACAGATTTCTGAATTTCCATACATTATTTTTGTATGGACAGCTGCCAAATTTGTATGGAAAATTATATGGACAAACTAATGATGCAAAATGGCTTCTTTGGGCATACAGAAGGCACCATAAAAGATTCAGCCTGATTAAAAAATACAAAAAAAATCGAATGACCGAAATCATAGAGAATTGCTCATACAGAACAATAAGAGTTTTCCAAACTTGTTAAGATTTTTTTTTATGTATAGGGGAGAGTGGGGAGACTTGATCCCCTTTTTTTGTTTCGTACATAATTCTGTCAATTTCTCACAAAACTATGAACTTTTTGCATGAATTGAAAGCTTAGACATTCAACTATGTTTTGCTGATAAGGGTATTTCATCAGATAAACTCTTCGAATTATGCCAAGCGTTTTAAAAAAATATTTTAAACCGGTATTTTCAAAATGTTGGGGGTAATTTGATCCCCCTTTCAACATTTTGAAGAAATCTTAAGAAAAATGTTTCTTATTCATCCAAACTTTTAATTTTTAATAAGTTACAGTAATTTCACATTAAACCTGTACGTTTGTGTTCAAAATATAACATGTTTAGCATGCAAAATATTTAAGAACCTAAAATTGTCTTTTTTAGATCAAAATTGAGCATGTTTACAAAAGCTGGTAATTTTAGTTTACAAAACTTTTGAAAAATGGTTCAAACTGCAATAAGTTATGTACAACTATACTAAAGGAAACTATGTACGAAAACCCAGCCCAATTATTTAATCTTGAGGCTGATTCGTGTGACTGTAAAAATGCAGGGATCAAGTCTCCCTAAACGCAATTTTTAAACAATTGATTGTGAAAATAGTATGACGATAAATTTAACGTCAAATGCGTAAGGGTTTGGAGTTGATATGTTTATCACACAATTCATGTACAGAAAATATTTTTTGAATAATTTTTGAGTGTTTTCTACACTTATAAAAACAAAGCAAAAAGATCTCTTGGAAGTTTTTTGCAGCAATTTTTAGAAAAATGTGTGTAACTCAATCAAAACATTTTTTAATTTTTTCCTTTATTTTTTACAATGAATTTTACTCAATTTCGCACAACTTTCTAGAACAAAGCTAATTGTTTTACCCACAAGCTGACGAGATACAGGCTTGGGATCAAGTGTCCCCGGGGATCAAGTCTCCCCACTCTCCCCTACGTACTTTTATTATATTTTTAACGTAAATTTCAGTTCAGATCAGTTCAAACCTTTCCAAAACACTATGAAACTTTGAGTTTTGTTCATGTTTTGCATGATATATACAGTACTGGTCAAAAGTATATGACATTGGACGATTTGTCAAACTCCAAATTATATTGCTGGTGTTTCGACCAAACCTCATGAAATTTTCAGCATATCTATTTCGGAATGTCTTCTTTCAGTTGCTATCTAAAAAACTTAGCTTCCTATTATCATTTCAAAGTTAGTGACATTTTCTTTAAAACCCCGGTCAGAGCCGAGATACAAAACTTTGAAAATATTTTCATCGGCCTTAAAAACTTCAAAAAACTCAATATTTTTCGGAAATCCGTAGAGCATCCTTATTCTGAAGTTAACGATTCAAACAATCATGTACACACAACGTCAATAAAGCAATTTTCTTCCCGTTGAAATCTTTGAGTCCAACCAAATTTCTTAAAAAAAACAAACCATTCAAAGAAAAATCCTAAAAAAAAGTTCCAGGAATGGGGGGCTAATTCCTCACGCGGGGCACGTCCGCAGAATAAGCATGCCTCAAAACGGCACCATTTTCGGAGCCCTTCCCGCCAGAAAAATGAAAAGAATTGCTTTTTTATAGTTCAAACGACTTGAACCGTCTTTCTCACCCCCCACACCTTAAATTTCCCCTGCCCAAGAGCCACGAGAAAATAAAACACAAACCGAGCAAATGAACAACATAAAATAAGGAAAAGTTGCACTCACACACACACATACACACTCTCTCAAATTTGGAGGGAAAGTTGAGTTTTTCCCACCAAGAAACCTTACGCGAGAGGAAAAGCGAAAGAAGAAGACTTTCAATTTATGCAAATTTATTCCATAATTATAATTCGACAATTTCTTTCCGTTTCGGCTCCCTCCGCTCCTCGGGGTCCACGTGGGGGAGGGGTTTAGAAAGGTGGTGGGCGGGTTGGGTTTTGTGGGTGTAGGTGTGGGATTCCCCCACATTTCTAAGAGAAAGGAAGGGGCAGTTGGGGGGTAACGATTCAATAGAGTGAGACTTTCCCAGACCAACGCGTTGGAAGATGGGTTTAGCATGGTTAGTGGGGTAAAATGTACCACTTAAACAAATTGAATGCATATTCAAGTCAAATTTTTTAAATCGTTTGGGATTAACTTTAACCGATATTGCTCAAAATGTTCACAATTACTTTTTTTTTTGTAGCCTAAGGAATCGAGTCGGGGGTATCCCTGAGGTCGATTTTTTTAATTGTCACCCTAATGACCACTTATCTCATACCCAGATGTATGTGAAACACATTTTTATGCTTAAGTTGAGAACTATTTATCGAAACTCCAAACGATTCAATAGATGTGGAATAGGTATTTGATAAGTTTTAGGATGGTGGTGATGAATCAGCTGTTGACAATTGAGAAATTGCTGAATGAGTCTGTGTGGAAATTCCAATTTGATGTTCCGTTATCTGAAAACGGTACATATTCAAGAGTATTAGCAGTGAAATTTAATTTTGTGATTAATGTACCTTTGAAAGATGCATATCTTATGCTGATATAGAGCAATTCCAGCTCAAATCAGGAATTTTTCTGATACTTTTGTACCCGACCTTCTCCGATTTCGATGAAACTTTGTAGATATGTTATCCTAGGCCTATATAAGCCATTTTTGTGTATGGGTAATTCTCCGCCAACTCACACAGCAGTTGCCCCGACTTCTCTTCGATTTGCGTGAAACTTTGTCCTAAGGGGTAACTTTTGTCCCTGATCATGAATCCGAGGTCCGTTTTTTGATATCTCGTGACGGAGGGGGGGTCGTACCGCCCCTCCGTCACGAGATATCAAAAAACGGACCTCGGACCTCCATTTTTGAACATGTGACCTCCATTTTTGAACATGTGAAAAAAGAGGTGTTTTTCAATAATTTGCAGCCTGAAACGGTGATGAGATAGAAATTTGGTGTCAAAGGGACTTTTATGTAAAATTAGACGCCCGATTTGATGGCTTACTCAGAATTCCGAAAAAACGTATTTTTCATCGAAAAAAACACTAAAAAAGTTTTAAAAATTCTCCCATTTTCCGTTTCTCGACTGTAAAATTTTTTGGAACATGTCATTTTATGTACTTTTCGAATCTACATTGACCCAGAAGGGTCATTTTTTCATTTAGAACAAAATTTTTCATTTCGAAATTTCGTGTTTTTTTTCTAATTTTGCAGGGTTATTTTTAAGAGTGTAACAATGTTCTACAAAATTGTAGAGCAGACAATTACAAAAATTTTGATATATAGACATAAGGGGTTTGCTTATAAACATCACGAGTTATCGCTATTTTACGAAAAAAAAGTTTTGAAAAAGTTGGTCGTCGTTGATCATGGCCGTTCATGGTCACCCGCGACAGACACGGACGACGAAACAAAGAGAAACGCAAAAAGTAACATTTTCAAAACTTTTTTTTGTAAAATCGCGATAACTCGTGATGTTTATAAGCAAACCCCTTATGTCTATATATCAAAATTTTTGTAATTGTCTGCTCTACAATTTTGTAGAACATTGTTACACTCTTAAAAATAACCCTGCAAAGTTAGAAAAAACACGAAATTTTAAAATGAAAAATTTTGTTCTAAATGAAAAAATGACCCTTCTGGGTCAATGTAGATTCGAAAAGTACATAAAATGACATGTTCCAAAAAAATTTACAGTCGAGAAACGGAAAATGGGAGAATTTTTAAAACTTTTTTAGTGTTTTTTTCGATGAAAAATACGTTTTTTTCGGAATTCTGAGTATGCCATCAAATCGGGCGTCTAATTTTACATAAAAGTCCCTTGGACACCAAATTTCTATCTCATCACCGTTTCAGGCTGCAAATTATTGAAAACACCTCTTTTTTCGCATGTTCAAAAATGGAAGGGGCCGTACCGCCCCTCCGTCACGAGATATCAAAAAACGGACCTCGGATTCGTGATCAGGGACAAAAGTTACCCCTTAGGACAAAGTTTCACGCAAATCGAAGAGGGGTCGGGGCAACTTTTCCCGATTTCGTGTGTGAATTACCCGTATATGAAGCCAATAGTACTCGAAAATAACATTTGAAGAGGGCGCACAGTGGGCAAAAACGGGTGAAAAACGGATCTTTTGATGCCGTCAGTTTCTACCTGTCGAAAGTATCATTTTTAATGTAAAAAATTACGAGGAATCGATTGGTGGCACTCTCATTAGCGGCAAATGACAGGAAGTGGTCCATTTTACCCCACTTTGCCTTTTTTAGGGTGTTTTTCTCGAAATATCTTCAACTGCCGTAGTTTGCCGCACTTCTAAAATATCTTATTTTATGTAAAAAATCACGAGAAATCGATTGGTGACACTTTCAATAGCGGCAAATGACGGCAAGAGCCCATTTAGCCTTATTTACCCCTTATTGATGTATTTTTCATTAATATCTTGAATGACTGTAGTTTCCTACAGTTTTAAAGCATGTTATTTTATGTAGAAAATCGTGAGGAATCGATTTGTGACATTTTTATTGGCGGAAAATGACAGCATGGGCCTATTTTGCCCCAGTTACCCCATTTTATGTGTTTTTCGTCAATATCTTTAATTGCCGTTGTTTTTACACTTTGAAAGTATACTATTTGATGTAAAAAATCACGAGAAATCGATTGGTGACACTCGCGTTGGTGGCAAATGACGACAAGGGCCCATTTTGCCCTATTTAACCCCTTTTAATGGGTTTTTCGTAAATATCGTGAAATTACATTATTTCTTACAGTTTCAATGTATATTATTTTATGTAGAAAATCACGAAGAATCGATTGGTGGTGTTCTCATAAACGGCAAACGACGGCAAAGGCTTGTTTTGCCCCATTTATCCCATTTTATGTATTTTGTTTATTAACTTGAATTGCCGTGGTTTTCCAACTTTATATAAATGTTATTTTATGCAGAAAATCACCAGGAATTGATTGAAAACCCTCTAATTAGCGGCAAATGGCGACAAGGGCCTATTTTGCCCATTTTATGTGTTTTTATTCAATGTATTAAACGTGTCGTAATTTCCAGTACAGTTTACAAGAATGTTACTGTAGAATGCACAGTACGTTCAAGATATTCACGAAAAACCTCTCAAGAGGGAGTAAATGAGGTAAAATGGGCCCTTGTCGCTTGCCGCAATTAAGAGTGTTCTCGTGATTTTCTATATAAAAAAATATACATTGAAAATGTAAGAAATAATGTAATTTCAAGATATTTACGAAAAACACCGTTTAATGGGTCAAATGGGGCGAAATGGACCCCAGCCGTCATTTGCCACCAACGCGAGTGTCACCAATCGATTTCTCGTGATTTTTTACATAAAATAGTATACTTTCAAAGTGTAAAAACAACGGCAATTATAGATATTGACGAAAAACACATAAAATGGGGCAACTGGGGCAAAATGGGCCCATGCTGTCATTTGCTGCCAATGAAAATGTCACAAATTGATTCCTCACGATTTTCTACATAAAATAACATACTTTAAAACTGTAGGAAACTACAGTAATTCAAGATATTTATGAAAAACACATCAATAAGGGGTAAATGAGGCAAAATGGGCTCTTGCTGTCATTTGCTGCTATTGAGAGTGTCGCCAATCGATTTCTCGTGATTTTTTACAAAAAATAAGATACTTTAGAAGTGCGGCAAACTACTGCAGTTGAAGATATTCGAGAAAAACACCCTAAAAAAGGCAAAATGGGGTAAAATGGACCACTTCCCGTCATTTGCCGCTAATGAGAGTACCACCAATCGATTCCTCGTAATTTTTTACATTAAACATGATACTTTTGACAGGCAGAAACTGACGGCATCAAAAGATCCGTTTTTTCACCCGTTTTTGCCCACTGTGGGGCGTAAGGTATTTATTTTTGTATTTTGTAATTTAAAAATTACTGTATCTCGAAGCCGTTGTGTCGTATCAAAAAGTGGTCAAAGACAAACTTGTAGGAAATTGGACGGGCTTTCTGAAAAAATACACTGAAACAAAAATACACGTCACATCTATGGGATTTTTTGATTTTTAAGTCTAAAACTTAAATTTAAAGGTGATGTCACGATGTTTTTTTTCGTTCAAAATTTTTGAGGAAATAGCCTAAAATGTTACTAAGAGACTGACGAAAAATGAAGGATGATTTGTCTCTCCTAAAAAAATACAAAAATCATTTACTGAAACTGTTTTTTTTAAAGTGGTCTAAACGTCAAAATTTTTAAAAACCAGTAGTGGGAATCGATTCTCCAGACAATTTTACATGAAAGTCTCCAAATTGACCATTGTCGTATGTCCAATCCTTGAGAAGATACAGCGGTTTTAAAAATAAAAATGTTGTAAAACTTTTTTTTTTTGTAGTTTTTGGCAATTTATATATGACAGCCTTGGTTTTTCAGTCGAGTAAATATTTTTACCGGAAATCTCGTCCAATTCCCCATAAGTTTGTCTTTGACAGCTTTTTAATATTTCTCGTTTTTATATTTACGTAATCAAATTTACTATCCTGGTTTCTACCACACTGAAAAAAATATTCTATTTTCAGTTATAAGCAATGTAATTAAGCTTTTATCTGTAAGCCCATACATCGAATTGGCAAACTTATGGCAAATTGGACGAGCTTTCCGGTAAAAATATTTACGAGACTGAAAAACCAAGTCTGTCATATAGAAAATGCCAAAACCCAAAAAAATCCGTTTTTTCAACATTTTTATTTTTAAAACCGCTGTATCTTCCCAAGGATTGGACATAGGACAATGGTCAATATGGAGACTTTTATGTAAAATTGTCTGGAGAATCGATTCCCACTACTGTTTTTTTTTAATTTTGCCGTTTAGACTACTTTTCAAAAAAACAATTTTAGTAAATGATTTTTGTATTTTTTTAGGAGAGACATACCATCCTGCATTTTTCGTCAGTCTTTTGGTAACATTTCAGGTTATTTCCTCAAAAAATTTGAACGAGAAAAAAATCGTGACGTTAGCTTTAAATTTATGTTTTAGACTTAAAAATTAAAAAATCTCACAGATGTGGCGTGTATTTTTGTTTCAGTGTATTTTTTTCAAAAAGCCCGTCCAATTTCCTACAAGTTTGTCTTTGACCACTTTTTGATACGACGTCACGGCTTCGAGATACAGTAATTTTTAAATTACAAAATACAAAAAATATTTAAATACCTTACGCCCTCCTCCAATCTTATTTTCGAGAACTTTTGACTCCATATACACACAAATGGCTTATATAGGCCTAGGATAACATGTCTACAAAGTTTGATTGAAATCGGAGAGGGTCGGGTACAAAAGTATCAGAAAAATTCCTGATTTGAGCTGGAATTATTCTATAAGTGTGTGAAGAGTCGAAGAAAGTTTTGACAGGAAGATTGAAAAAGTTGCAGTTTTGGAGTGCAACATTATTTTACGTATTGTGAAAGCTTTCAAAACGTGTGATTTGTCGCCACTGTTGGAGGTCAGCTGTATTAGTGCAGTTGCATAAAACAGAGATCGAGTGATACGACAGCGAGCGAGACAACACAACTGGTCGTTGGACCTGTCACCATGATCATTGGGACTTCAGCTGAAATTTGGTGAGATCCATCTAAAACAAACACATAAATAAAAAAAATCTGCTTGTCTTGTCCACACGGAGAAAAAAGAGTTCCCAAAATCGTGAACAAGCGTTCATGAAAATGGGAACCACGAACAAAGTGTTCAAATCCCATGGTACGATTTTGATAAACGTACCATGGCATTTGAACACTTTGTTCGTGGTTCCCATTTTCATGAACGCTTGTTCACGATTTTGGGAACTCTTTTTTCTCCGTGCACGGATAAGAAATCTGAAGTTTTAAATAACGTTTGAATCCGATTGATGCAAACGTTCTTTAGGGTGGGGCTTGTCGGTTCAAGCTGAGGCACCTCGCGTACGGCTAGCCTACGTAGAAATGGGTCACCGAAACTCGGCCGAGCTAACACCCTTCCAATGCTTATGCGAGTTATTTGCATGTGTAGACTATTAATCTAAAATGGAAGCAATTCAATTTGTAAGAAGAGACCGCGTGGTCCCGTTTGGTTGGTTGCACACACACACACAATAGGTATTCGATAAGTTTTAAAGTGGGAAACTCTGGCAACGCTGGCATGTAATATTTTTGGATAGTGGCCAGTTTGGCAACATTTTTTTGATATGTTGAAAGTTGTAATGAATGATGAAAGACTTAATTGAGTTCGCTGAGTTAATTGCAAAAAAATAAGATAAATTTCTTAAAATGTCTGGACTTCATTTTACCCCAAAGCCCCATTGGCCAATCCCCACGACCAGCCCATCCAGCATGGCGTGATAATGCTAATGGTTTGTTAGTTTGTGCCGCCGCCGGTTTTTATTTGCCGAACCGCTTTTCTGTCATCTCTATTTCGGTGGTGGTGGTGGCGGCAGAGAAAGAGTTGACATGACTTGCTGCCCCCCCCCCCCTTCTCTCTAGGCTCGGCACAATGGGACGCGGACTGAAAGTGTCAATTTCTAAGCTTTTATCGTTTTGTTTTAACAGTCGACGCTGGGGTGTTTTCCTCGGGTGGGGTTCAGATTTTGGGGAGAGAACATGAAAATGAAGCCGACATAGAGAGAGATAGTAAAAACGCTCGGTTATTTACTATTAACGATCGTGTTTACTATTTTATCTGATGGCATGTTACTACAACAGCAATTTTGGAATGGGTTTGGCAAAGTGTCAAGGGACTGGGAAAGGGATTCTTTGTTATTTGAACCATCTGCGTGTTTCATCATGTTTTTTATTTATGTGGAAATTAAAACTTCATAAAAACAAATTTATCAAATTATAAATTTTTTTGAAAATATTTTTTTTGACAGGTTTCAACAACTAAGCATTTTATTTCAATCGATTAGTCAGTCAGTCAATGAGCTTAACCTTAAGTAATCTGTAATGACACCCATGCTCACAATAATTTCACTCTTCATTAGGCAATGTGACTCCTTATCACCGACATGTTTGACAGCCCGTCGTCGTTGTCACCGTTCGCATCAGCCGGATGTCAGCCTCAACCCAACTCCATTTCAACGCGTTTCGCCGACTGGGTGTTAATCGACGCTCCTTCATAAATCATGAAATCCGCGTCCTCGTGCAAATCCCATTTAGAGTGTTATGCGCTTAAATCGCTCATATCCATTCCCATAAAATCCGCATCTCATTCTGGGCCGGGGCTCAAATCATCAATCCGGCCATCATCGTCTTCGTCTTTCGGAGGAAGATCCGCCACCGGTGGCCGGATTCACCAGCGCAACCGTGTCTGGGGGTCGCGGCCTCAGCGCCCAATTCCGTTATCAAAAGCCTGTTAATGGAGTCGGATTATTTATGATTTCCTCCAAAGGCGTTGCTCGTGGCTCGGAGGCTGCTGCCGGTGGTGGCGATAATTTTGCGCACGGATTGCTGCCATGATGAGATGAACTGAACACGTGTCGGTGAAACGAGGTCCCCAGCTATCGGTTTTCCAATGTGTGGTGAACTTTGGGTTTGGTTTTGGAGGTGGTGAACAACGGGGTTCGATTAGGCGGTGATGGAGCACGGTGTGTTCAATAAGTGAAACGTATATCCAAATAAAATAAAATAATCAAAGAAAAATTACATTCTTCAAGTGAAAACAATAAAACAAACTACGGAAAAGGACTGCGATTATTTCAGCCTCTGAATATAAGCTTATTTTAACAGCGGACTTGAACGATAACGCTTATTTTTAAAATTTGAGAAATTATTTCAAAAACTGCGTACAGTCATGCCTTGGTTTAGCACTGCATATGGGGGATGCAAAACCGAGGCGTGCATAACTGATGCACAGAGCTTATGGGATTTTGGTTATATGGGAGACATTGGTTATGATCGTATGAAAAATCATCCAAACTTAAAAAATTCGAGTGTTTTGGAATCAGGACGAAGTCACCTATCCATTACAATTATAATAACATGAAAATTTTCACAATGAAGTTTTTTTCCTGTTTTTTTGAAAATGCTATTTTTTCTTGGAAAAAAACCTCAAAATTATTGTTATTGCAATATGGGTATCAAATGATCAGGATTTGTGCATTCATTTCGAATGTAAAAACACATTTTTTTTTGAAAATACTCAAAATTTTCACAAAACTTCGTTTTTCGAAAAAAAACCCAAAATTTCAGTTTTTACACTATGTGTATCAAATGATCGGGATTCTTTCGAGAGTTATAACAAAAAAAAAATAAAATGCTCAACATTTTCGCAAAACAACGTTTTTTCGAAAAAATTCTACAAATTAAGGTTTTTTACAATATAGGTATCGAACGATCGGGATTTTTTCATACACTTAGGAAGTCATAGTCCAAATTTATGAAAATACTCAAAATTTTCACCAAACTAAGTATTTTTGAAAAATAATCAAAAAAAATTTTTTTAGCAGAATTGTTATCAAATGATTAACACTTTTTGTACATTTCAAAAGATATAACACAAATATTTGAAAACACACAACATTTTGAAAATACACATAACAATCCCGATCATTTGATATCCATATTATGAAAATTGAAATTTTGAGTGTTTTTTCTTCAAAAATATGTAGTTTTGTTAAAATGATGAATAGTTTCAAAAAAAGTGTTATTACTCTAGAAATGTATGAAAATCTCGACCATTTGTTATCCATATTGCAGAAACTGTTTTTTAAAATATTTTTTCGAAAATACGTGGTTTTGTGAAAATTTTGAGTATTTAAAAAAAATGTGTCATTACTTTCAAAATGTATGCAAAAATCCTGATGATTTGATACCCATATTGCAATAAAAATAATTTTGATTGCTTTTTTATCGCAGTTGAAAAATTCGGGAAAAATATGTATTTTTGTGAATATTTTCAGGTAATTATAATTTCAATCTGACATCTTCCTGATTCCAAAACACTATAATTTTTTGATGTTTGTCCCATATAGCCAAAATCTCATGAGCTCTATATTCAGTTAAGCACTTCACAGTGGGCAAAAACGGGTGAAAAAACGGATCTTTTGATGCCGTCTGTTTATGCCTATCAAAAGTATCATTTTTAATGTAAAAAATTACGAGGAATCGATTGGTGATACTCTCATTAGCGGCAAATGACGGGAAGTGGTCCATTTTACCCCATTTAGCCTTTTTAAGGTGTTTTTCTCGAATATCTTGAACTGCCGTAGTTTGCCGCACTTCTAAAGTATCTCATTTTATGTAAAAAATCACGAGAAATCGAGTCGTGGTGTTCTCATAAGCGGCAAACAACGGCAAAGGCCCGTTTTGCCCCATCTACCCCATTTTATGTATTTTCTTTAATAGCTTAATGGCTTGAATGGTTATTTTAAACAGAAAACCACGTAGAATCTATTAATGGCGATTTATAAACGGCAAACGACGAGAAGAGCCTATTTTGCCCCATTTACCACGTCTTTATGCGTTTTCTTTAGTATATTGAATTACCGTGGTTTCCAAAACTTTAAATAATTGTTATTTTAGGCAGAAAATCACTAGGAATCGATTGAGAACACACTAATTTGCGGCAAGTGGCAACAACGGCCCATTTTACCCCATTTACTCCCTCTCGAGATGTCTTTCGTTAATATCTTGAACGTACTATGCATTGTACAATAACAGTCTTGTAAACTGTATAGGAAATCACGACACCTTCAATATATAGACTATTAACACATGAAATGTGGCAAAATAGGCCCTAGTCGCCATTTGTCGAAAGTTGGAGTGTTCCCAATCGATTCCACCCAATTTTTTGTATAAAATAACTTTTTTATAACTTAAGGAAACTACGTCAATTTAATATATTAAAGAAAACACATAAAATGGGGTAGATGGGGCAAAACGGGCATTTACCGTCGTTTGCCGTTTATGAGAACACCACCAATCGTTTCTTCATGATTTCCTTCATAAAATAATAATATGCGTTCAAACTGTAGGAAATTATGTCAAAAAAATTTTCGCTCGCGTCATTTTTGATGAAAAAATATATTTTTAGTTAAAATTAATAAAGATTTCTTTATTCAAAGTCGTCGGTTACGTTCCGTCCCGTGGTCCCTCGCGTATCGTTAAATCTCCGATGAAGAGGAGGAATGTCCCCCATCAATTGAAATACTGTTTTCAATAGAGGAAAAGTTTGTGGATAAAAATCAGCTGGGTCCAGTGTAGCAAAAGCTTTAAAAAGAATTTTCCGTGTGTTTTACGCAGTGCCAGTTGGAACCGTTTTGGCACTAGTTCTAGAAAATGTAGTATTGTGGTCAGCAGCATCATGAATGGCATGTTCCGTGAAGTGAGGACAAACTCCGTTCGGAAACGGGGCCGGAGATGGATTCGGGGACATAATGGCATTCCGAGGGCCATGACCGGAGTGGGTTCTGAACTGAAGTAATTGCCTGGCAGCCCTCTAAAATATCAAGGATTTAGCTGAGGAGGAAAGTTTGCTGCGCAAATGATTTCGAGTCATGAAGACCAGTTCTAGAAGAAACGCAAGCCATCATCGAGGAATTCGGTGAGATCAGTCCATTTTAAATCCTTATCAGACCAAATCTTAACTGAACTCGTATTCACTTTCTCTGCCCTCAACTTGCTCTCCATCTGCCATGACTTTTTCTTATTCCTGATTTTCAGTTCTAATTTTGCTTCTTCCTACCATCTGTTTCTTTTATGTCATTGTGAGGGGATCATCGATCCATCCGCATTGACATACTATCTTTTCATTTTTCTTCTTGTCTTTCCTTACATTTTCTCTTTTTTCACATTTACTACCAGTCTTTGTGAGGGGATACTGAGCTCGATTTGCTCTCCATCCGCATTGACCTTTTCTCATCTATGATTTTCCTTTTTATCAGTAGTTAGAATCAAAGCCGGGGATCGGGGAGGGACACGGTGGGTAAGAAGGGGATTAATATGCAACTTGCATGCACCTCGGAAATTCCTCCTGGAGGTTGTTGGGGAGACTATTCTGAGTCAGAAAAATCGATTACCAAAATATTCTGTCGGTGAAAACTGATTTTATTTCGATTTGAAGTTAAAAAATCCAGGGCTGTGGAGTCGGAGTCGGAGTCGGAGCCGGAGTCGGTGGAGTCGGGTCTTTTTGGGGACCTGGAGTCGGAGTCGGAGTCGGAGTCGTCAAAACTCGAACAGCTGGAGTCGGAGTCGGAGCCGGAGTCGGCTAAATTTGATGAGCTGGAGTCGGAGTCGGAGTCGGAGCCAAAGATTTCTGATAACCCGGAGTCGGAGTTGGAGCCGGAGTTATCTTAAATTCAACAAAAATATGTTTTTTATTGTTCAGTATTTCCTATGTAACAGCTTAATTTACAAAACAACTTATATTTTCAATTGATTTATCAGATGCCATTATGTATTTGAAGCTTTTTATTGTGATTGAAAAGCTCTAATTGTGTTATTACACTATAATCACTAAATGATAACCTCTTACCCAAGTATGTAGTATCATCATTCAAAAAATAATAAACAAAATATTGGTTATGTAGTCAGACTATATTTATGTTCCCTTTCAATTCAAATTTGACCAAATTTCATTCAGTTATTTCTGAAAAAAGTACACACAAAGTCATCTTTTACCCCTATAGCGAAAGTCTTAGAGTTTTTAAGTTATATCATTTTTTAGGAAAAAAATACGAGGTACATAAAAAGATTATAAATAGTAATCACTGTTTTTGCAGATCGAAAAAGAGTCACTGACAGTTTAACTTTTGTAACAAATAATCAACGATAATAACAATCTCTTACTTGGAACTCAACATGCGCATTTTGTTTCTAACTGAGTACAAGAAAATCAAAGTGTTGCATTTAAAATAATTTAAACTAACAAAAAATGTTAAAAGAAGTTGAAACAAATTTGAAATAATCATTGATTGTTGATGTTGATGTTGATTTTAGGTAAACTATTTGAATAGCGTTGCAAATTATCGTTGAAGAAATCTCAAGAATTCAGTACAAAAATGAACTAATAATAAAAATTATAGAACAAAATATAGGATTTGAATTTATTTTTCAAATATTATAAACAAAAAACCCAGAATCAAAATATTATCAACTGGTACGAATTTTCTCATACTGTATGTCTTACGCCAAGATGACGGAAGGTGATAATTATTGTAAATCAATGAACCTTATAAAAATGAAATATTTGTGACCTAGAAAATATTTTACTTGTGGATATTTGTTTTTATTATATTTTAAGTTTTTTTTAATATATTTTGATGGAGGCGCAAGATCATCCAAAAAGCTTCGTTTTAGGTGAAGATTCACGAAGTATCGTGCACCTCCTTTTTAAAGTATATAAAATTTTAAAATCAAAATCAATTAAAAATTTCCAGGTTTAAATATTTTCCATGCCACAGATATTTGAAAAGGACATCTTTAGCATCCTTCCCACGAAGAAATTGTTTAGTTACATTGATTTGCAATGACCGAGCCACGTAGCCCAGTGGTAACGCTTCCGCCTCGTAAGCGGTAGATCGGGGTTCAAATCCCGGCTCGGACCAACACAACTGGTGATCTTTTCCCTTCTGGAATCGATTGCTTAGTAGAGGGAAGGTAGTGTATCGTCACAAACTGGACCTTATCACGACACCTTAGGGAGGCGACCTATGGAATGTTAACATTAACCTTAACATGTTAACATTAAGTTGAGTATGAAACTGCCACTGAATCCGCTTTGTAAATGCCGGCCCCAATACTCTTCAAGGGTGTTCCCCTCAGGAACTGGGAAAGATTTACTTTTTATTGATTTGCAATAATAATCTCCTTCAGCCATGGCGTGATGTCCATGTACGTCTTAAAAAAAAAAAAAAACAAAAAAAAGTTTCGTTTAAAATTGTCATTTAAAAAACAAGGTGCATGTCACTGTGCTTCTTACAAATGTCAGCCTTAAAGTTAGCAAATTGAATTTTAATGCCCAAGTAACATTTTTTCCAGGAGTTCTACAAGCAGTTTGGACCGCGGTAGGATAAAACTCTCTTCAAGTACTCTTCCAAACTCCTGAAGAAGTTTTGAAGAGAATTTTATCCTACCGCGGTCCAAACTGCTATGCTGTAGCTATCTTGAATAGCTCTTGTAGAACTCCTGGAAAAAAATGTTACTTGGGTGTTCAATAGATCATTAAGTCCAGGTTTCTTTTAGTTATTCATTCAAAAATAACAATTTAATATTTACATTTATTAGCTTTGATTTTTTTTTTTCAAATTTGAGGTTAAGCAAGTAAATCCAAATTTACTTACAAAACTGTTCTTCCCAAAATGCCTCTAAAACTGAAGATATTTTTTGATTTCTGTTTCCATAACGTATAAAACTTGTAATCTAGAAACTTTTTTCCGTTTATTTACTTTACTTTACTTTTGCTTAACTTATTTTTCTTGAGAAAAACATGACGCTTAGAGAGTATTTAAATAATCCTATTTATCAATGTTTTAAAAATAATTAACTAATAATAGATAACTAACTTTTGAAACATTTAAAAACATGTGGAGTCGGAGTCGGAGTCGGAGCCAACCATTTGTTGAAAGCTGGAGTCGGAGTCGGCTAGAGTTGGTAGGCCGGAGTCGGAGTCGGAGTCGGAGCCAACCATTTGTTCAAAGCCGGAGCCGGAGTCGGAGTCGGAGTCGGAGTCGGAGTCAGCTAATCTGAGAAAGCCGGAGTCGGAGTCGGAGTCGTTTGAAATATGACCCGACTCCGCAGCCCTGAAAAAATCTAATATTTCACCTAAAACCTCAAAAATACGTCTAAAATCTCGGTCTAACTCTGGACAAAGATGTAAAGGCTGAGCTCGACGACAAGCTTGATGCTGTTTCGCGCGACATCGCCAGCTTCAAAGATGAGTGTGCTGCAAGATTTACATAATTATTTCCTACTGCTTTTTGGAGGTAAATCAATTCAATCAATGGAGCCAGATGTTTACTGTAGTTGATATAATTTTTTTTCTTTATATATTTTAATGTATTATTTTTTCTTTTTACATGAGCCAACGCGTTAAAAGAAGGAATAATTTATGTTTTAGAATGTGATTAAATTTTCTTTCAATGAAACAAATTTTCTAAACACACCGCATTACGTTACACCGTGCTTGACGTCATTCAACTTCATTGCCTGACATTTCCAAATCCTGATCAGTACCATCATCCCTCACTCGTGATTGCTAGAGTTAATTTTAAACAACATGAAACCCATTTCATTGATGACACCGGCTGACGTAGGAGACGTTTTAATTCGATTCAGGATTTTTGAAACAAACGATAAGGAATAGATAATGAACAGTTTTTTTTAATTTAAAAAAAAATAAAAGAGATAGTCAGAACCTGGTCCACTTTAATGATTTTGAAAATACTTCCAATCCAAAACTAACAAACTTTACTTTTATCCACTCACTTTAACATTCAACACAGGATGCATCATCATCATCACCATCCCCATCAGCATCAAACGAACCGTGACGATAAAACTTTCATCAAGAAAATCGCACCCAGAGGGGTCACTTTTTGGCGCGCTCCCGCCGCTCCCGGGGCCAAATCTACCACTAATCTTCAAGCCACTTTTCAGCAGAGCAGAGCCGCCTCGGAAAAGACCGAAGGATCATAAAAGTAACACACATAACCCGAAAAACTTGCCCACTGAAATCGCCGGTCCCGTTGCACATTTGGCCGGGGTCCAGTTTGGAGAAAGTGGGAACACGACGTGGGGCCATGCAGGGAAAGCAGGCCGAAACAGGATCCATTATTCAATTTATTTGAAGTGTGGCAAGTGTAAATTTACTGCCCCCTGACTAGGGGCAATCCGATGGACGGAACTGGCTGTCAGCAGTTTCCAGAATTGGAATTAAGAGTTTGTTTTGGAAGAGGGGTATTTATCACGCTGAAAAAAAAAGATTTTTAAAACTTTTAATTAACTGCTTAAAATAATAACTTGTATCGTTTTAAATGGACTGTTGCAATTCTTTTCAGAATCGGCTGATTATGATACTTTGAAAATATTTGGAATCGAAAGATTGTGAATTTTGACAAAGATTTTGTTGCATAAAATATTAATTGGGGGATAATTGAAAAACATAAAGAATGTTATAAATTTCTCATGCTATGCTATACTACGTCAATTTACAACAGTGCATTCCTGGTTAGAGTTCAAATCCTGCCCCGGTTACTACACACTAAAAAAATATGAAAATTACACTTCACAAAATTCGGAAACTGACAGAAAAATAGATCATGTAATCACAAATTTAACATAATATTACATCTCGTGAAACCTAATTATCATCAGAACCATAAAAAAATAGATTTGCAATAAAATGTGAGAAGCATTTGAAAATCACCACAAATTTGATGTAATTTTATGTCTCAGACGATGCACATAACTGGAGCATCACATTGAACAGAATATCCAATCATCATACTCAATTTTACATTCAACGGATGGCAAATTTACCCACTTTCAACTGAGAAAATGGTTCCTCGCAGCGCAGCGTGCATAAACGTCAACGTCAGCCATTTTGCGTTGCAAAACAAAGCGAACGCTTCTCAAGCAGAACATTTATTTTTATTTACGCGTTTTAAAACCATTTTCTAGTGTATTTCTCGTAAAATTTTGATAGAGGTCACCGTGAAAATCTACCGGCAATCCTGAGCGCATTAGAATCGAAAAATTTAGGTCGCTGTGACCAGATTAAACTTGGCGGATTGAACTTTTTATTTTAGAAACGAACTGCTCGCCAAATCGAATCAAAATCGTCTCCGGAGGGCCGTTCAAACTGTCTTTTCAACAAGCAGTTTTTGGTGTTTATCTTAAGGTAGGATTGTTCTAATTGAAGTAGCTTCTTAACTAACTGTTTCATTCAACAGGATCCAAATGATAAACACTGTCAAATGCCCGTCAGCATTGAGTGCCAGCAGGATCCGGAAGGGCAGTTTTCAAAATATTGAGACGCACCAAACCACTTCAAGAAATCGCATTAATTTTGGTAGAACAACATGAGGCAAACGTGTAGTGAATCTGCGGTTGTAACTGCAGTCACCCCACCCGCACGGGAGAAGTTCATGTGAAAAATTTGAAGAGGATTATCACGATCAGCGGCTTGGACCAACCAAGAGGAAGAAGCCAGCACCAGAGTCCTGCATGTAGTTGTTATCTGAAAAAGTTGCTGAGGCAAGATGAACATCAACTTTTGGCGTTTCCCGGTGGAATGATCCGAAAGTGATTGTAAAATGTCAGATGATGTCAGTCTGAGGTTCGTTCATGGTGCCGTGATGAAATTTGACGATGTGAAATAAGTGACAAATGAAGATCAATGTTTTGTATTCATGCAAACGTGGAAATAAAAAATGATCTTTAATGTATTTAGTTTGTGTGGAATTATTTAACTCATAACCTGGAAATCGTGCACTGCTATCTAAATCATCCCAGTGAAATTACGTCAATTTGAAATTTACATCAACGTTATTTTGATTCGTGTAAAATTCAATGCGGCAGAAAGCTTCGGAAAGGTCGTGTATTTTTCAAATCGGATGGAATTTTGTGTCAAAAGGAACGCTCCAGTTATGTGCATCAAAGAAACAGAAAATTACACGATTTTTTTTAGGTGTGTACGATGCGATGCAGTCATCAAACCTACAATCCCCTGGCCTATTTGGATCACTCCAGTGCAGCGTAGCGTCCAACCGTTCAAGTGTAAAGTTTTCAATCCTTTTTGCAAATGTAAAACCGACTCCAACCTGCTATGATTTATGAACTCGCCGGCTTTCTGGTGAGGGCGTTGAGCAGCTCTGCCCTAGTAGAGCTGGCCATGGGATAACCTTTTTGGATCGAGCATGCACCGTTCGCGGAAAGCCCACTGGTGAGGTGGTCACTGCGAAGGAAATTGGAAACTGCTCAACTGTCAGTTTTACAGACTTGCACAGGTGGAGAAAATACTGTAGCAAGGTAGACTTGGCCGGAAGACATAATTCTTCTCCAGTTAGCTTTCCTGGAGTGATGATGTGAATTAGTTGAATTTCTTTGTGAGCTTTGATTTTCTGTATGGCTTTCAAAATATGAAAACAGTAAATGTTCTGAATTCAAACTAAAAAGACAAAAAGACAAAAAGACAAAAACGACAAAAACGACAAAAACAACAAAAACAACAAAAACGACAAAAAAGACAAAAACGACAAAAACGACAAAAACGACAAAAACGACAAAAACGACAAAAAGACAAAAAGACAAAAAGACAAAAAGACAAAAAGACAAAAAGACGAAAAGACAAAAAGACAAAAAGACAAAAAGACAAAAAGACAAAAAGACAAAAAGACAAAAAGACAAAAGACAAAAAGACAAAAAGACAAAAGACAAAAAGACAAAAAGACAAAAAGACAAAAAGACAAAAAGACAAAAAGACAAAAGACAAAAACGACAAAAACGACAAAAACGACAAAAACGACAAAAACGACAAAAACGACAAAACGACAAAACGACAAAAACGACAAAAACGACAAAACGACAAAAACGACAAAACGACAAAAACGACAAAACGACAAAACGACAAAAACGACAAAACGACAAAACGACAAAAACGACAAAACGACAAAAACGACAAAACGACAAAACGACAAAAACGACAAAACGACAAAAACGACAAAAACGACAAAAACGACAAAAACGACAAAAACGACAAAAACGACAAAAAGACAAAAAGACAAAAAGACAAAAAGACAAAAAGACAAAAAGACAAAAAGACAAAAAGACAAAAAGACAAAAGACAAAAAGACAAAAAGACAAAAGACAAAAAGACAAAAAGACAAAAAGACAAAAAGACAAAAAGACAAAAAGACAAAAAGACAAAAAGACAAAAAGACAAAACGACAAAAACGACAAAACGACAAAACGACAAAACGACAAAAACGACAAAACGACAAAAACGACAAAAACGACAAAAACGACAAAACGACAAAACGACAAAAACGACAAAAACGACAAAAACGACAAAAACGACAAAAACGACAAAAACGACAAAAACGACAAAACGAAAAACAAAACGACAAAACGACAAAACGACAAAAACGAAAAAACAAAAACGACAAAACGACAAAAACGACAAAACGACAAAAACGACAAAAACGACAAAAACGACAAAACGACAAAAACGACAAAAACGACAAAAACGACAAAAACGACAAAACGAAAAAACAAAAAACAAAACGACAAAACGACAAAAACGACAAAACGACAAAACGACAAAAACGACAAAAACGACAAAAACGATAAAACGACAAAACGACAAAACGACAAAAACGACAAAACGACAAAACGACAAAACGACAAAACGACAAAACGACAAAACGACAAAAACGACAAAACGACAAAAACGACAAAAACGACAAAAACGACAAAAACGACAAAAACGACAAAAACGACAAAAACGACAAAAACGACAAAAACGACAAAAACGACAAAAACGACAAAAACGACAAAAACGACAAAAACGACAGAAACGACTAAAACGACAAAAACGACAAAAATGATAAAAATGATAAAAATGATAAAAACGACAAAAACGACAAAAACGACAAAAATGTCAAAAATGATAAAAATGTCAAAAATGATAAAAACGACAAAAACGACTAAAATAGTTTATGAAACTTGAGGACATTCAAAACCAAGAGGGCAGACTTGCATTTCGTTTTAGATCAGTGTAAATTTGACACTTGTCCTGAGATGTCTTATCCTGTTAAGCTTATCCGGGGTCGATTACTAGCTAACATAAATGTATGCATGCTTCCTCTTCTGGCCAAAAGTGCTACTGGATTGGATAAATTTTTCAATGAAGCTGAAGCCCTCTTCAACGCCGGTCTCCGTTGACAGAATCCTTTTCAGGACACACCACAAAAGATCCAAATCCATAAGAGGAAACATGGCTGCAAGGGTATTTGCTCTATCCTTTCTCACAACTGCCACCACTTCTGCCTTCTTTTTTTCATTCCATATTATTTTTATTTGGGAAAAAGCTACTGCTACTCAAAATTCAATCCATTCCAAATTCAATTGTTGCCAGGAATGGATCCCACCCGAACGGCCATCAGGATGACTCTCTAAGACGACGACGCCGATCATCTCCGAGGTGATCCGAGAATGAAAACGAGGAATAAAATTTCGAAAATATTTCCGTCACGTTCCCAGCCTCGGGAAGACTTGCAAGTCTGAATTTCAAATTGAGTTGTTTTCTAACAACAAAAAAATCGAACCAACTTCTTCAGCTTTACTCCTTCGGCTAGGATTTTCTTTTGGAACGCTTGCGTGGGCTCTGTCCAGGATCGGCGCAGCAAATGTTTAGATATTCTCGTGATGAACTGTGAGAGCATTACAGAAATGGCTGGAAGGGAAAAAATAGATTTTGGTTTTTATTTTCCTATCTGCTTACTTCATTGAATATGCAAATTAGTGATAGAATTGAGGCTTCCTCTTTTTATTTCTTCTTGGAGGGAAACGCCACTGCCGCCGTTCGAATGGCCATTTTTGGAAAGAGCACCCAGCTTTGCAAGCTTTGTAACGTTGTGAAAACAGATTGAGATCGGTTCGGAGCAACCGATGGAGGGGAACCGGTTCAAAGATTGTGTAAGCTCTTCAGGGGTAATTTGACAGTTTTGACTCTTCCATATGGTTACAATCAGAACGAAGAACAGAGGAGTAGAAGCAAGGGGCAACAAGCATTAAAAAATAAAGAATTGACAGCGAAAAATGAGGAATGAGATACGAGAAATGAGCAATAGGCAATGAGCACTGAACAATGAGCAAAGAGCAAAGAGCAAAAAGTGGTGAACAAAGAAAATTTTCAGCACTCACAGTTTCTGCCAAACAACTGCCAATTTCCCCTCTCCCGTTCCGTGGAAATTTCCAAACGGGGGTTGATTTTGGATGCCTTTTTAATCGAATCGTGTTTGGTTGAACTGGTGTGCGGTTCTTTTGGTTTTGAACTTTGCGGAATTGGAAATGAGTTTCTTTTCTTCTGTTTCTGTATGTTTTTCTTTAGCTTGTATCCCCCTCCTCTTCCCCCTTCCTTGCCGACGATGGCTCTGCTACAAATGTTTATGTTGATGTGGCCAGCTTTTTCCTTCGGTAATCGAATCGAGAGTTCGATAAATCCTGATCGGCAAGCTGATGGCGGAGGACTCAAGTCTCGAGTTTGCTGCGAGACTAAGGAAAATGAACTGCGAAAATTATGCTGAAAGTTTCTTTCCCTAGCAGATCAAAGCGGTGATACTTTGAGCTTTCGTTCAAACGTGGAATTTTCAATATTCAAATTTGATGCAAACTTGTTTGTTGGGAAGTTGAATTTGTTTTGCATGCAATAAAACTTTGGTGAATGGTTTTGCTTCTTTTTTCATTAGTTTTATGTTAGTTTATTTCAAAGTTTATGAAAAAATAGAGAAACAATATCTTCAAAGATAAGCGAAAAGAAATGTCTCACGGGGGACCAGTCCAGGAACAACAAATACAAATCACCACCATAAATCATTCTTTCTATCAGAGGTCCGTAGGGAAGAAGGTACACCAGGATGATGAGTGTGAAAGACAGGAGCTGTTTTTTGTTTTACTTTTTGTTCGTTCTCCTCTCTGGATGAATTGAGTGTGCTGCAATTGACACGATTTTGGTGAGTTCTGAATTGAGGCGTTTCAGTTTTGCTTTAGATGTCTGTTATTTCACAAAAGATTATTTTATTTGAGTTTTATTTTAAGTTATTTTAATTTTGTTGCCTGTACATTGTACAGTGTACAAGGGTTGATCGAACAAAAATATAATCAACTAATTTTTGCGTTGGAACAATCCTTAATTTTCTCAATTCCACAACAATCTTTTTTTTTTATTTTGAAAAAGTAGCTTGATTCAACAAGAATCGTGATTTTCAAATCAACAAAACTGCCCACCATTGAAAAAACGGCTAATATCCACTTTTGCCAAAAACGAGATGTGAGCATCTTCTGGAACTTGAATTTCACTGAAATAGTGTTCAGATTTGGCTGCCGATGCAAAAACCAAACGGCTAATATGCCACTCTTATGGGAAATTGCCTTGACGGAGATTTTGTGACTAACACTAAAACGCGTTTTTCTCGGAATACTTGATTTGGCATAATAGCCGAATTTTCAATTATGGGCAGAAAACGTATTGTTGATTCAAATATGCCTTATTTTTCTGCGTGTCATTGTACAGAATCATGAAATCTGATTACATTTGAAAATTTTTGATTCATTTTGATGCAGAAAAATAACCATTCTAAAGAATAAGTTTATTCTTCATTTTTAAAGGTTAAATTAAAAGGGGTCAACTTTTGAAAAAGTTAGGATTTTCGTTATCATATATTAAACCCTCTTAATTTTGTTCGCAACTGAGCAGTTTCTTGTTTCAATTTAGTAAAGTTTGTTGAATTCACTTTTGACTTACTGAAGTGAAATAATCAGTCAAAAAGTGATTGAATAGTTAACCCTCTACAACCTAACCCCGCCTTTAGATGGGCTTCGATCTAAAAAATCCCAAAAATCTATTTTTAAACCAATTTTTGATCTTTAAAATGCATTGGAAAGGAGAACACTTATAGTTTTTGGAAATTTTTGGGTTGGAAGATTGACTTGTTTAATGTGACTTTGCTAATGTTAAAAAAATATTTTTTTTAGGGGTCTGCTTTGACTGTGCGCTTACTAACATTTCCTATATTTTCAGTAAAAAGAAGTATGCAGTAATTTTTCTAGTGCCCCAGACTATGTCTAAGCATTTATTTTTACAATTTTAATGATGATGGCTTTGGCTGCCGATCCCTAAGTTGCTATGGGGCGCGGGTTCGATTTCCGCCTTATCCTCCTGGCCTTCTATCGGATGGGGAAGTAAAAAGTCGATCCATTTGAGTAAAAGAGGTTTTGGGTGACTCACCACACATAACCTTCGGACGTCTAGAAATGAGCAGAAACTTGCAACAGAGCCCACAAAAGACCCGGGGGTCGTTAAAGTGGATTGCTTTGCTTTTTTAGACAGAGCCTTTCTTACTAAAGAACATAACAATGGTAGAACTTCTTTCAGTTCATAAAATCGACTTTGTTTATTTATAACGTCAGTACATAAGAAAGTGAAATGATACAAAAAATCCTATGATGAAAGCAAAGTATTCTAAATGATAAAACGCAATTTTCATCGAAAGAATATTTTAGGACCCCAAGACGGATGGAATGAATGAATGAATAATTCTCATACCCACCGGCAGCTTGGTCCAGTTCACAGGCTTCATCAAACAGTTCGTCATCTTATATTCAGTCATTTGTACACCCACGTACATATGTTTTTTTTGTACGAATTTTGTATGTATGTATGTATGTATGTATTTGAACCCCCGCCTTGGCAGGACTTGGCCATGACCACAGTATATTTCAACTGAGACGGTTCGGTTAGTAACCACCATATATCTCAAGAACCTTTGAAGCGTATACCTCTCTCTGACTAACGATTTCTTCTGAAATTGTACGGACAAAGATCGAAAAAAAATGAAATTGTACGGACAAAGATTTTTTTGTACGAATTTTGTTGTTACAAATACCAGTGCTTATGCCATCCCCCCAAAGCAACGGAAATTTGTAACGGGTGTAGGGACACATCACACAGACGCCCTTGTTTAACCGTCTCGACATTAAGGGTATGAGATGTCGCAAAATTAATAAGCATTCCACCCGTAGCCGAACCTTCAACAGAGTGCCGGCAATCGAACACTCACAACGATCGACCAGGGTAGTACCCTACCGCGTATTTAGTTATATTGGCGTGGTTGTCTTAATTGAAATGAGAGTATGTCAGACTAAATGTTAGAATATGTGTATTACAAAAGAAACGAGCTCACCGAACTCCAACCCAATCTTCAAGGCAAGCTCCCGTTCAACCGTCAAGCGTTGATTCCTAACTCCCGGCGTTTGATCCACAGGCGAACCTCAGCACTTGATTTCTTGAATTTTCGCTTGAAATGACGTCCACGAAACCGAAACATAAGTGTGGCAGCTTCTGGATGTATCCGGGAATTTAAAACTGTTTTTTAGGATTCCGGCCAAAAAAGGGGGCCCAGACCTCAGCTGGCCAAAACTGCATTTTCATCCGGCTACGATTCTTGAGGAATTAAAGAGAACTGGAAATCGTACCATGGGATTTGAACACTTTGTTCGTGGTTCCGATTTTCATGAACGCTTGTTCACGATTTTGGGAACGCTTTTTTCTCCGTGTAGGTTGTTGGACCGCAAGACGGATCGAAGGAGACCAAAACAGACAAAATCGGTTGAACCGGTGGGCGAGATAATCCAGTGCAAATTTTTTGATCAACATCCCACCGCACACAGGGCCATTCGGTCAGAATTTGATTTTCAGCCAATAAGTGTATGTGAAGGTGAGTCTAGGAGGTCGAATTAAGAATTTCTTTTTTCGAGTGATTTTAAAGCCTTTCCTCAGTGAGGTGAGGAAGTGAAAAATTGGGTTTCAGATTGTATCTATTTTATTCTGAAGGGTTCTAAGCAATACCTACGACTTTGGCGAAGACACCTAATCGATCAAAAAGTCTGTTCTCAAGAAATAGATTTATAATTGAAATATAAATATTAAATATTAAATATTAATTATAAAGACGAAACAACGATGCCAAATGACTTTTTTCGTAATAGAAAAATTATACACAAAGTTTCAGAGTGCATAATTGGCAAAGGGAGCGCGTGGTCGTAAAAATATTCGGAGTGAAAAGTGATTTTTTGTGATTTTCAAAGCCCTTCCTATATTATCGTCGGGTGGATTGTGTTCAAATTTTTCCCATAAGGTTTTGTTTTTTTGCGGTGAAAAGGCCATTTCTATATAGAGCAATTCCAGCTCAAATCAGGAATTTTTCTGGTACTTTTGTACCCGACCCTCTCCGATTTCAATGAAACTTTGTAGACATGTTATCCTAGGCCTATATAAGCCATTTTTGTGTATATGGAGCCAATAATACTCGAAAATAACATTTGAGAAGGGCATAAGGTATTTAAATATTTTTGTATTTTGTAATTTAAAAATTACTGTATCTCGAAGCCGTTGCGTCGTATCAAAAAGTGGTCAAGGACAAACTTGTAGGAAATTGGACGGACTTTCTGAAAAAAATACACTGAAACAAAAATACACGCCACATCTATGAGATTTTTTGATTTTTCAGTCTAAAACTTAAATTTAAGGGTGATGTCACGATTTTTTTTCGTTCAAAATTTTTGAGGAAATAGCCAAAAATATTACCAAAAGACTGACGAAAAATGCAGGATGGTATGTCTCTCCTAAAAAAATAAAAAATCATTTACTAAAACTGTTTTTTTAAAAAGTGATCTAAACGTCAAAATTTCAAAAAAAAAACCAGTAGTGGGAATCGATTCTCCAGACAATTTTACATAAAAGTCTTCATATTGACCATTGTCCTATGTCCAATCCTTGGGAAGATACAGCGGTTTTAAAAATAAAAATGTCGAAAATACGGGTTTTTGGTGGTTTTGGCAATTTGTATATGACAGACTTGGTTTTTCAGTCTCATAAATATTTTTACCGGATAGCTCGTCCAATTTCCCATAAGTTTGCCTTTGACAGCTTTTTGATTTATATCGTTTTTATATTTACGTAAGCAAATTTACTATCCTGGTTTCTACCACACTGAAAAAAATATTCGATTTTCAGTTATAAGCAATGTAATTAAGCTTTTATCTGTAAGCCCTTACAACCAATTGAAATGCTGTCAAAGGCAAACTAATGGGAAATTGGATGAGCTTTCCGGTAAAAATATTTACGAGACTAAAAAACCAAGTCTGCCATATAGAAATTGCCAAAAACTACCAAAAAACCCGTTTTTTCAACATTTTTATTTTTAAAACCTCTGTATCTTCCCAAGGATTGGACATAGGACAATGGTCAATATGAAGACTTTTATGTAAAATTGTCTGGAGAATCGATTCCCACTACTGTTTTTTTTAAATTTTGACGTTTAGACTACTTTTCAAAAAAACAGTTTTAGTAAATGATTTTTGTATTTTTTTAGGAGCGACATATCATTCTGCATTTTTCGTCAGTCTTTTGGTAACATTTTAGGCTATTTCCTCAAAAATTTTGAACGAAAAAAAATCGTGACATCACCTTTAAATTTAAGTTTTAGACTGAGAAATCAAAAAATCTCATTGATAAGGCGTGCATTTTTGTTTCAGTGTATTTTTTTCAGAAAGCCCGTCCAATTTCCTACAAGTTTGTCTTTGACCACTTTTTGATACGACGCAACGGCTTCGAGATACAGTAATTTTTAAATTACAAAATACAAAAATATTTAAATACCTTATGCCCTTGTCAAATGTTATTTTCGAGTACTATTGGCTCCATATACACAAAAATGGCTTATATAGGCCTAGGATAACATGTCTACAAAGTTTCATTGAAATCGGAGAGGGTCGGGTACAAAAGTACCAGAAAAATTCCTGATTTGAGCTGGAATTGCTCTATAATGATCGAAAGATGCACTGACAATTTGCATCGTTGAGTTAATAGTGGAGCAAAATAACTGTGTGTGAGTGGTTTTGTGTGTTAACCAGAAAGACCTTCCCATAGCATCGTTGCTCGGAAGGCTCGCCGACGGGTCTGTTTTGAAAGTCCTCCCATAGCGTCGTAGTTCGGGAGGCATCGAAAAGCCAACACCTTATCCTACTAACCCAAAAAAAAAATTCACGTGATGCTTGAAGGAGATGCTGTGGATTCAACGGTCTCAAGCGGTATCAACAAGTATATAGCGTAAAACTATGTGCTTGATGAGTCTACAACTTCAACTATCGGACTAACATTCCTCCCTTTCGTTGAACTGCAGGCTTCTTGGGAGGGCGCCGGTATTGACTAATAAAGTAGGGATCTTCAGAGGTTAAACAATGAACGGATGGTTGGCTCCCACTGATCATTTTTGATTCATTGTTTAACTTCAGCTGATCTGTCAATAACGGAGTAGCAGCTTATTGGCAGTCAACCATGCTCATGCTCAATAGAAAAATTATACAAAAAGTTTCATCCAAATAAAAAAAAATAAAAAAAATAATCATTATCTAAAGTCGCAGAGAATTTAACAACAAAACATTGCAAAAGGACTTTAAACATAGTGCTGTTGATTGACTGGTCCTAGCAGAATGTTTCATTTTAATCCTTTCCCCACTCGCTTAGTTAATCCGTGTTTTTATATTTTCAAAAACTTATTCCACTTCTCGTTCACTGAATTGCAAAACCCTCCACGGACACTGAACAGCAGCAGCAGCAGCAGCAAAAAAAACTCGACTCAGCTGGCACACTGGCGGCGGTGACCGGGCTAAGCTTGATTCAATAACCAAAATCAATATTGACTCAACGCCATATTTTCAACGCTTCTTGCAGGCTGATGGCACACACCCACGTGGCCACGTGATGTCAAGCAGCATCAGCGCCAGTGAAAGACTAGACTCTAGTCTAGTCCCATCCCACAGGACTGGGCTGGCAGAAGCAGAAAGGACCCAGTTTAATGGTTTGAAAAAGTTTTTTTTTCTTTCCTCCTCTCGACAGTGCACTGCTCCAGGGGGGGAAAGAGCAAATGTGGGGCAAAATATGGAAATATCGTTTTTATTGGCAAGTGTTTGGGGAATTCGGGCAAGGTAGGTGCGGTGCGGTGAGCGTTGCTTCAGGGACACGAACGGTGAATATGTGAAATCAGCGACTTTCAGGAGGAAAGCAGCTTTCCACGAACAGGTCATAAAAATGTTAACGAGCTTCGCATATTTTGATAACGATGCTAATTGATACACACACTTTTGGTGAGAACGGGAGGAAAATCTTCGGAAAAAAGTGCAGACTTTTCCGGACGGAGAAACTTCGACCGGTACGAAATTCCAGCGGAACTGACAGAGGAAATGACAAACTTTTCAATTGCTCAGCATTCCAAACTTGTCCTTGGAATTGTTTGCAAAGCAGGATTTTTATCTTTCTCACCGAAAATTGTATTGTGTTTTGTTGGAATCGGTAAACATTCCACCCGGTTTTGTAGCTCTGAGTTGGAATTTCGTAATCGGGTTTCAAAGAAGCTGTTCGAGAAGAATCAAAATTCTATATCATTTGATGATAGTGGACATTGCATTGGTTGTAACTCGAAACATTTTGATTGGATTTGGGTTTGAGTTTTCGTGGTTTAAAAAAACTATGGCCGGTTAAAGATTGTTCTTATTCCAATTGATTCCAATCCATCCGAAACTTCATCATTAACTAATATAAGCTCAGTTCTAGGAGACAGAATACAACAGTTCCGGAAACGACTGAAAAGAGCATCACGGACCATCATCGCATCGTACCGTCCTCCGTCCTGGGCAGGTGCGGTTCCATTCAACTCCGTCACTCCTTCACAACCTGTGGGATGCAACCCGATGTGCCTTTGCAATGTGCGTGGCAGTTTTCCTGGGAAAACCCTGGGAAATGAAGAGCGCTTTCGGTTGTGGTTGTGGAAATTTCTTCATAAATCTTGCACTGCCATTGTTCTTCTGCTCTGTCTGGAACTGGGGGACGCGCAACGTCATGGAGCTGAACCAGGTTAGGACACGTAACGATGCTGTGTTTTGTTTCGTTCCGGATTCCGGGAAGAGATTGGGCCAACCTTTCCTTTGGGGGAAGGGTGGTGTAACAAGAATAATGAAACAAGATGCCACCGGCGCATGAAGGGTGCACGATGACGAAGGTTACGTCGAGAAGGTTGCACGTGTGGCTAAAGAGAACGCGAACGTTACTGAGGGTTTAAGTAGAAAAAAAAACTTGTGTTTAAATAGTAACCTCAGCCTTTTCAATCTTCCTTTGATCATCGATTTAACTTCACTTATCATACCTTATGATAGGGTTGGCAGATCTTGAATCTTTTTGACTCATCGGAAAAGTTATTCAATTTCATCCCAAATATGAGCCCTCTACGACAAAGGGAAGACAAAGGGAAGTGGTGTAAAACTGGCTTTGAAGATTAAGGTCCACAAAACAATAAAAATCTTAAAATTGCTCGCATTTGCGTAAAACTTTATGAATTCCAAATCTCTTAGGGATTCGAAAGGTCTTTTGAAGCCATAAACATCCGGGATTGGTTTGACTTTTTCTCATAGCTTTTGCAAATTACTGTAAAAAATGGTTCCCTTGTGGACCACCAATCGGCGAAGTACTCCTCGATATTAGCTCCTGAAAAGTGCTAAAAAGTGCAAAAAATGACTCACGGCAAGAAAAAGAGGCGGTCCTCACCAGCAGGATCGGCACATTTGAAGAAGCTAAAGAATGCCGAAGCGCTACCTGCAAAGCCAGGCAGTTTGGGCAAGGACGCTCAAAATTCGTCTGGAAACCAGTTCGCTACCCTCCCTGTGGACGTGAGCGAGAAGGAAGAATTTGAACGACGGGAAACGTTGCCACACATTTTTGTGAAAACATCGTCATCGGACTCGGTGCGAAAGTGGCTGACCGGGTTTATCAAATCTGGTGCTTTACGAGCTTCCATTCGCTTGTGTGCTGATGGACTCAAAATTATGCTACCTACCAGAAAGGATTACAACTACGTTCGGGATTTCCTGAACAACACAAAGATTGATTACTACAGCCATGACGATCCAGGTAAACGCCCCATGAAACAGGTCCTCCGTGGCTTGTACGACATGGATGTGAGTGTGCTGAAAGAAGAGCTCGAAACTCTTAAGTTGAACCTGATCGAAGTCTTCAAGATGACGAGACACAACAAGGACATCAAGTATGGTGATCGACTGTACCTGGTTCATCTCGAGAAAGGATCGACAACGCCGTCTGAGCTGAAGGCAGTTCGGGCAATTTTCAACATCATCGTGTCTTGGGAACGTTATCGTCCAGTGCACCGTGACGTGACGCAATGTTCGAGCTGCTTGCAGTTTGGGCATGGTGGAAGGAACTGTTTCATCAAGAGTCATTGTGCAACCTGCGGAGGTGAGTGCAAAACTCAAGCTTACAACACAACCAACGAGAAGATCGAGGCCAAATGCTTCAATTGAGGCGGCGACCATTCGACCAAGAATCGAAGCTGCCCAAAACGAACTGAGTTTGTAAAAATTCGGCAGCAAGCGACGACGAGGCACCAACCAAATCGTCACAAAACACCTCCAGCATACACGGACGTGGATTTTCCTGCTTTGGCGTCACCAGGAGCGGGAGCTGCTCGAGTGGTTCCAAATCTGCAGCCATTGTCGTTGAATCAGCGGCAAAAAGTTGCAGAGAATACAACACCTCCTGGCTTCAGTCAACAACCGAGGGAAAACCAACCAGCATCAACGGATGAAGGCAGTAGTGACCTGTTTTCACCACAAGAACATCTGAATATTTTCATCGAGATGACAACACTGCGTGGGTGCAAAATTCGCCAGTACAGATCGTAGTTCACTCGTTGCAACGGTTTTGTAAATTCAAAGATTTTTTATTTTAGTTTTATGTTAAGATTAGTTGTTAAAGTGATTTTTTTCTTCTTTCCCAAATGTATTCGATTAAATGCAAAAATGTAAAACAATTTGATGTAGAGCAATTCTCTACGAAATCGGTCATTTTTTTAGAATTAGTATTTTTTAATTTGGCTGAAACTTTTGTGATGCTTTCTGAATGCCCAAAGAAGCCATTTTGCATCATTAGTTTGTCCATATAATTTTCCGTACAAATAGGATGTATGAAAATTCAAAAATCTGTATCTTTTGAAGGTATTTTTTGATCAATTCGCTGGCTTCGGCAAAGTTAACGGTATGGGTAAGGACGACACTGGAAAAAATGATACACGGTAAAAAAATCGGTGTTATTTTATTTAACTTTTTGTCACTTAAACTTGATTTGCAAAAAAACACTATTTTTTTCATTTTTTGATATGTTCTAGGGGACTTAAAATGCCAACTTTTCAGAAATTTCCAGGTTGTGCAAAAATCATTTACCGAGTTATGAATTTTTTAAATCAATTCTGATTTAAAAAAATAAAAATATCGGTCGCAAAAATTTTTCAAACTAATTTTTTAATGTAAAATCAAATTTGCAATCAAAAAGTACTGCAGTGAAATTTTTATAAAGTGCACCGTTTTCAAGTCAAAGCCATATTTAAGTAACTTTTTTAAAAACAGTGCAGTTTTTATTTATTTTTTGTGCACATTTGTGCACCACTTCTGAAAAAATATTAGTTGCTGAGATATTGGCATACAAGTGTTCAAAGACAAGAAAATGGATTTTTTCTTAGTCTCACCCAAACAACCCACCATTTTCAAATGTCGATATCTCAGCAACTAATGTTCCGATTTTTAATGTTTCAATAAACAATATTTAAAAAAAATCAAGACTGACATTTCGAAAGGGCTTTACATTCAATATTACGCCCTTTTAAAATGTTAGTCTTGGGTTAAAATAATTTAAATTTTTTTTTCGAAAGTATTACCACAGAGACGACGGTGGCGCCACCAAGCGTATCCTGCACACTCTAATTTCTTTGATGCAAGATTGTATGCAACGCATTTTTTTAGTGCAACAGTGTTTACACACAAGTTAGAGCCTAGATGTACATCTGTGGTATTACATAGAAGAATAAATAATCATAACTCGGTCAACCTGGAAATTTCTGAAAAGTTGGCATTTTTTACCGTGTATCATTTTTTTCAGTGTAGTCCTTATCTATACCTACAACTTTGCCGGAGACACCAAATCGAGCAAAAAATTCCTTCAAAAGATGCAGATTTTTGAATTTTCATGCTTCATTTTTGGATGGATAGCTGCCAAATTTTTATTTACAGTCGAGTAACGGTAAATGGGAGATTTGTTTTTAAAGTTTTTTAGTGTTTTTTCGATGAAAAATATGTTTTTTCGGAAGTTTAAGTACGCCATCAAATCGGGCGTCTTATTTTACATAAAAGTCCCTTTGACTTCAAATTTCTATCTCATCACCGTTTCAGGCTTCAAATTATTGAAAAACGCCTCTTTTTGTCTCATGTTCATAAATGGAAGGGGTCATACTGCCCCTTCGTAACGAGATATCAAAAAACGGACCTCGGATTCGTGATCAGGGACAATAGTTACCCCTTAGAACAAAGTTTCATGCACATCGAAGAGGGGTCGGGGCAATTGCTGGGGAATTACCCTTAGAGAACTGCTCAGTAAATAAATTAAATGTGATCAGTTAAAAATAAAACGAAAAATACAACAAAGATGAAGAGCATTAAGCCATACCACTTAGCATGTAAAATGAAATGTACTTATCATAAGGAAGATCAATAAAGACATATTCAATTAAAAAAAGGTGCAGTGGTAATGTAACAGGCATAACCAAAATGACGAAGAACGCATAAAGAAACATTTAGCTGAATTCTTGATTTTTTAACTTTATGTGAGGAAGGCTAGGTGGTATTTAGAGAAGGCATCACCTTGAGGCGCTTGCTTTTTTATAGGGAAGCGGGAAGGCCAGTTCCTGAAACGCCACCTGGTGGCGCTTTCGAGAGGAGCTGAGCTCCTCTCGTTTCGGTGGTAGACAGCCGACTGAAGCCAGCCATCAAATTTCCCGTGGTTTTGTAGGGAATCGGGAAGGCTAGTTCCTGAAGACGCCACCTGGTGGCTCCTCCTCCTCTGGTGAGCTCCTCTCGCTTCGGTGGTAGACCACTGACTGAAGCCAGCCTTTACCCTCTGCTTGGGGAAGGCGTTTCATTTTTCGGTTTCATTTTGCTTCACGAAATTTTGGATTGCTACCCTGTATAGAGCCCTAAGACGAAGTTCTTCGTCAAAAGAAGCAGAACATTGTTATCTTTTTCATGAGTAATTCATTTAATTAAAATCATCGAATAACATGGCAAAACAATACGTTTGAGCATTGAGCCTGTGCTCGAAAATCTTCAAATGTGGCATCCCTGTGTGTGACGGACGTGTGTCAGCCGCGAGCTTGCGGCTTTGTTTACGTTTGGAGTTGTTGTGTTTTGCGGATCAAAAGTGCTAACGGCTAACGGACAGTCCACTTGCCCGGCATTCGGAAAATGTTTGCGACGAGCTAATTGTTTTTTTTTTCTCAATTATTTCTTCTCGTTACTCTCCACAGCGACAGCAACGAGCAGCAACATGCCTCCGGCAGCTTCCAGAGCAGGACGCGGCCGGCCGGGCACGACCACGCCACGCGGAATTTCGCTTGTACCGAACCCGCCCCTTGCGGACCCTCCGGGTAAGAGAAGATTATTTTCTAGAATGTTTTTAGGACGGATTTTTAAAAACGGAGTCTTAATTATTTATTGATTTTATGTTTGATTATTCAAACAAGTTACAATATCAGTGCTGTATACGAATAATAGTAATATTAATTTTTTTTTTCAGCATCTGCCTTGCAATGTGGCTATTGCGGCAAAGTGTTAGCCACGATGTCCAGCTTCACAAAACACGTGAGAACGCAACACCAACAGCCGCCGTCTCTGGAAATCTGCACCATCTGCTCTGCAACATTTGCAGATAAAAAGAAGTTGCGGGACCATGTCAAGGTGGACCATCCGACAGTGAACAAATGCCGATACTGCGGCTATGTGTACCGATACTCTGGCAATCTGGCCAGGTACGAAGCTAGCTTGGGAGAGGAGCTGAGCTCCTCTCGCTTCGGTGGTAGACCACCGACTGAAGCCAGCCATCAAATTTTCCGTGGTTTTGTAGGGAAGCGGGAAGGCTAGTTCCTGAAGACGCCACCTGGTGGCGCTTGCGAGAGGAGTTGAGCTCCTCTCGCTTCGGTGGTAGACCACCGACTGAAGCCAGCCATCAAATTTTCCGTGGTTTTGTAGGGAAGCGAGAAGGCTGGTGCTCGCGAGAAGAGCTGAGCTTCTCTCGCTTCGGTGGTAGACCACCGACTAAACTAATGCTGTGGAGGGAGTGGCGTTTATATTTATATAAAAACCGTCGACCGCGCTGCTTCTGTGATTTTCCCCTCTGCTTAGGGAAGGCATTTCATTTTTCGGTTTCGTTTTGCTTCGCGAAATTTTGGATTGCTACCCTGTATAGAGCCCTAAGACGAAGTTCTTCGTCAAAAACTGTGGTCAATACGTCAAATGCTGTATCGAGTAGGCGAATACCCGTTTTACCACTTATCCGAAAATTTGTTAAAACATTATTTTAATTCATTTTAAGTGGCATTAATAATAATTCACAAATTTACGTTCCGTCTTTTTGGCCTACAGGGCAAAAACTAACGTTGTAAAATGTTTGTCAAAGAATAATCTTCAAACTATGAGAAAAACTGAGATCGACCAAAAATTTATTAACGTATTTTTTTCAAGAGCTCAAAAAGACCTTTTGAACTTTGACCTTTCTTAGCTGCATGACAGTTTTAACTGATAAAGTTTTACGCATATGAGAGCAATTTTAAGATTTTTTTTTATGTTTTTTGGACCTTTATTATCAAAGCCCGTTTTAAACCACTTCCTTAAGAACAAACCGAGCAAAATCTACAAATACTGTCTCTAAAATAATTTACTGATTGGTTATGATAAAATACTAGAGCGTACCTATTTAAAATAATCAAATTCAAAACTCAAACTACCTAGCTACTGCCTTGTTCTTAAATTATTCTCAACTTTTCATCCCTGGGCAAATGTTACGAACTCAAACTATAATTATTATGCTGTTCCGAAATGCATTAAGCAGCGCTGCTTGTACTCCAAACATAAGTAAGACACTTCAAAAACGTTGTTGCAACGACTGCAACAATTTATGTAACCTACCCAACACAATCATCATCTCTGTCGGTTGCAGCTGGCCTCGTGGCCGCACCGCTTTTGTGAGGACCGTTTCCGAAGTCACACTTGGCTGCTGGCCAACAGCAGCAGTGCAATAGTTTGGCCACTTTGGCCACCGGTGAGTATAAATCTCATTTACATGTCGACCACATACAAACACGCACATACACACGTGTACGACGTGCCTTATGGTTGTTGCTCTCGACCACCGACGACGACGATGACGACGACGATGTAAACGTGTGTAAAGTCCGACTTCCGCTTGGGGGCCAATATCCTTGAAAGTGGCCACGGCCACGATGATCCGGACGTTGGCCACGTCGGAGACACCATCATTATTAGCGCCATTAATCAAAGTCATACTTGAGCCGGTTCCTGGCGCTAGTACGTCGTGTGTGTGTGTGTTAGTGTGACGTTGTTTATTGTCCGGCAAAAAGAGGGCGCCACCTCCGCCAGGGGGGTTGCTCGGGGAAATACCCGGAGGAGAACCATGTCCATCAAGTTGCCGGTGTCGAGACCTGGGCCCACTAGTCCGGTTGGAAATCCTCCTCGGGGGGAGAGTTTCCCAGAGAGGTTGCGGCCAAATTTACTTGACATGTGTGGGTGTGTAAGTGTGGGGATATTTGTGCAAAAGTGTCATGTCGTGTGAGATCATTACGGGTGATGGTCAGCGTTTCTAGATGCCGCAACTTGGTCAACGGGGCAGAGGTTCGTTCTCCGCATACTAATTGCAGACTGAAGGGACCACATAACCTTGCGAATGTGCGTTAATATTGTGAAAAAAAGGAATTTAGGTAATCCAGACTCGATTATCCGAAGCTTCGATTATCTGAAGTTTCGATTATCCGAAGTTCGATTATCTAAAGGTTTGAATGGGACTTCGGATAATCGAATCACGAACAAAAAAAAATCGTTTTTTTCATTTTCTTGTTTTTAACATAAAATTTGAGTTCTTCAACCTCACCCGAGCAGACGGAAATAACTTGGAAAGGTCAGATTTTTATATTGTGAGAAGATCGAAATATGTTATTGGGATGATCGGATTAGTTGTCAAAATAACAAAAATCAATAACAAAGATTTGTTCGAAGAATAACTAAAACTGTTATTATGTTGTTATTTCAATAACAAACCAATAACACAGAAGGAATCATTAAGGAATAGTCTAGTCAGGGCTGCAGAGTCGGGTACCTCCAAGCGACTTTGAATCCATACTTTGAAGACAACTCCGACTCTGGATGCAGGATATGACGTCAACGACGACTTCAGCTCTCCAAAAATACCCGACTTCACAGATTCCGACTCCAAGTAAAAGTTGCTAAAAATTTGCTTAATCCGATGCAGTCTCCGAGGTCTCACTCCAGCTCGAACTTCAACTCTCTGGCTCTGTGAAAATAATAACAGTTTTTGTTATTCACACTTCAAAAATTCTCAATAAATAAATCAATTCCGTTATGTGTTGGTGATATGAGATGGTCATATTCCAAGTTTAAAAAAAATGAACTCTCAAAAGTTAATTTTATCGGATTAATTTCAGCTTGAAACCCCATTTCATGGTGAAATAAATGACCCCGATGAAATTGGTTAAAATTATCCCATAGTTCTAGCCAATTTTAACAAAGTCCCTTAGGAGGTATATCAAATAATTAAAAAAATCAACTTCCAAAATTTCAACTTTTTAGAATAATTTTAGCTTCAGGAACCCATTTCATGGCCCCAACGAAATTAGACAAAATTATCCCAAAGACCTAAACATATTTAACAAAAGAAAAAATAATAACAGATTGTGTTATGGACACTTAGAAACTTTTCCATTTGTGCGATTTATGGTAATTTTATTTCTAAGTCAGTATACCGAACGAATAACAAATTTTGTTATTAGAAGAGTTTTTGAAATGTATAACATTTCCTCTTATTAGCGTGTTATTAAACATTTTCAATATAATATCACTTGAATACCAAATTTTGTTATTTTATCAGCAACTGTTATTATTTTTTCTTCTTGAAGTTGAACTTCAGGATAAAATATTAACACTTTTTGTTATTTTAACAGGATTTGTTATTGAAATATTATTAATTTTGTTATTACTGTCTGCCCGGGCATTTAAGTCAAATTTGAGTTGTTGATTGTCTTTTAAAAAATAAAATGCATTTTTTTAGTATTGCATCACCGCCATTTTGGCCGCCATCTTCGATTTAAAAATTCTAAATAATTTTAGCGAATTTTAGGGGTCATACCTATGCTCAACAATTAAAAATTAGACAACGGAAAAATGTTTTTTCGTGATTCGATTATCCGAACTTTTGATTATCCGAAGTAAATTTTTTTCGAGGCCTTCGGATAATTGAGTCTGGACTGTAGTCGATTGTATGTTTTGTGTAGACGCACAGCAAAAATATATATCAGAATCTATATCTTAGCGGATTTGCTACAAAAATTTTAACCTTCATAACTGATTTTGCAGCAAGCCGCGTTTAAACATGTCAGCGATCTGCAGATCTCACCAACACATATAATGCTGGCCCGTCCTCTTGCAACACTTCAGAGAGAAGAATAGTTATGTTGGTGCTCTGGCCCTTACAATTCGTCAACCGTCCATGGCGCGGTGGTAGCGTGTCGAATCAACAGCCAAAATGGTTCAATCCTTGTTCTGTAAATATTTTTTTCGACAATACAATCAAACAGCCGTCGGTAGTGCCAATAATGGTCAGTAACGGTCAAAATGGTCATATTTTTTCATTTTATTTTGTACCGTGCATTGCATTGAATATACCATTAGAACAGAAAAAAATCGAAAAAACATAGTAATTAAATTTAGTAATACTAGCGTAATTTGATTTTTTGTTTTATTTTTTTTTGGTTTTTAAAGTGCACAATGGGACAAAATCTGAATTTAAAGATTTTAATTTTCAATAAAATAATTTTTTTGAAAATATCGGTAATTTGACAGAAAAAAAACTATTAAAGTTAATATTTAAAGCAAAATCGAATTTTCAATAGAAAAGTTTAATTTATGATAAAATGTACCGTTTACAAGTGATTAGATAAACAGTTTCGATTTATTATCGTTTTTTTATTTGCAAAAAAACTTATTGAAAGAAAAGCACCCTTAAAAAACTGAGGTACAATTTCACAAAAGAATTTGAATTGATGAAAATGATAAGGGAGCGTCCTGTTATTACGTAACGCACAATTGGATTTTAAATCCTTAAAACAATCCATACAAATTAAAAAAAATATATGGAGTGTAACACGACCCTTCACACCCCTCCCCCAGCTGCGTTACCTATTTAAAGAACACATCCTTGAGACACTGTCATGGTTAAAAAAGGACATACTTTTGCAATGTATGTGATCTTTTGAGCATTGATAATTATTTATTTTTTTTAAATAAAGCTTTACATCAGGGGCACTCAAAGTTTTTGAATAGTTGACCCAATTTGAAGCTCAAATGAGCTTGCGGGCCAAATGTAAATGTTTACTAGGAAAAAAAAGTTACATTATTTTAATCATTAATAAGTACCAACAATACAAAAACTGGGGATGTTTTTTTTGGCAACTTCAGTTTTTTTGTCTTTTCATCGGTTTAATATACGGTAACAAAAATACATTTTTACAAAAGTGTTGTTCAAAACAGCTTCCAATCAAGTATTTCAAAAATATGATTCAACAAAATTAAAGTGCCTAAGAAATTTAAATTCCATGGTCAAGGTCGAGGTTTTGTGACTGGAAAATCATTTTTATCACAAAGAAAATCAAATTGAAAAAAACATTTAATTTAATTCCTTGTAATTTTAAAGATTTTTGCCCTAAATTAAAAACTTTGAAGATTGCGTGGTTTAAGTGAAAGTGAAACTACATATAATGATAAATCGTTCAAAAAGGATTTTTCAACAATTCTTTCTCTAATTTGAATAAAATTTAAACTCAGATTTGTTACCAAATGTTATGAGCTAAAATCCCGAGGTTGTTGATAGGAGCAAAATAAGTTTGGCTTTCTTTGAAATTTTCTGCTTTAGGCAAATTAGCATTCTGCTGCAGCGCTCAACCAAACCACAAAGTATTTCATGTGAAAAATCGAAATCAAATTTTGATACGTTTTTTTTATATTAAAAAAAACTCTATAAATGTTTATAAAAATGTTTTAACAAAACCTAAATTTTTAAGAATTACAAATTAATTTACAGATTCGTCATGGTCCTGCATTTTACATGATCATTCAAAATGGGTCCATGCACCACAAAAAATCACCTTGCAGGTCACATTTGGCCCGCGGGGTTTACTTTGGTTACCCCTGCTTTATATTGAAAAGGTCTAAAAATAAATAGTTTTCATAATCCTTTGGTTTAGACCAAATTACTATTTTAAAATAAATAAAAAGATGAGAAATTTTTGCAAAAGTTTCATTGTCAAAGACTTCATCAAAAAATCCCTTCTCAAGATACATAACTGCATACATTTACAAACCAGTAAAATATCAATTAAAGTAAAAAAAAAATGAGAAAAGTATGACCGAACTTGCAAGCAATTTAAACACGCAAATAACATTCCAAAAGGGGTTAGCTCCAAAATATCGCTGTTTACACGAAATTTGATTTCAGATTCGGATTCAGTGGCCAGAATGACAATAAGAAAGCATTCCCTGACCTTTAAGACATATGCTTGCAGGATCATGTAATTAGAAGGTTTTGCTTCAGAATTCGGATTTTTTTTTTTGAAAATTGGCACTTTTTTTTCTCGTTAAAACTCAAATATCTCGGCTTTGGAGTGTCGAAATTGCATTTTCTCTGAAGGAAAAATATTTGCCATGAAATTTCCTACAAGATGCATGTATTGGTTTCTCTGGGAAAAATAGGCTACCATAAATCAAATGATCATTTATGACAAAAGTTTCGAAAAAATACGATTTTTTCGATATAAATCCGCCTGGGAAGGTAAAAAACTTAAATTTTGGTCCAATATTGATAGTGTATTTTAATATCCGTTTGCAGATAATACACACCTGATCGAATCAGTTTTTGTGTTGATTCCAAGCGATTTTAGAAAATTTGTTCAAACAAGTTATTTTTCCCCCCTGTGCGAGAAAGTATTTATTATATTATCTTGTCTAAGAAAACATTGTTTCTAACATCATAATCTACCATTTAAAAAGTGAGCACCAGAAATTCCTCGACATGACCTCAAAATGGGATAGACTTTTGTAGACGCAACAAAAATGCAAAACATCATGACATGCCTCGTTTTTTTTTTAATTTCTTCTTCTTAAATTATGTTTTTGCCTTTTCAGTATTTATAATGTAGCTTTTTATTGTTTTTCAGCCAAAAACACCATATAATCAAGAATTTGAATTAAAATTGATACGTTAACTTCAAGAAGCATTTGGTATCCCTGACCTTGGCATGTAAATTCACTCAAGTCTGATTTGGCAAAAATACTCCGTTTTCCTCAAGTGGCCACACCAGTTTTGGCACATGCCATCGAGCCAAAGAGACTTCAAGTGAGGGATGCCAGGCCAGGCCAACATCAGAGGTTATTTATTGGCGGTGGCTGGACATCTGAGTGTCCCCGGCGGCCGGGAGGACTTTTCCCAGCACTGGTCGTCCTGTCCGGCAGCTATGAATGTGTGATTGTCGTTTGTAATAAAGAAATTTATGATCCGAGCGATCCCGACAGGAAGACACGTTGCAAAATGAACATCCAAAAGTTCCGGTCCAGTCTTGGCTCTGGCAACACTGCGCTCGTTCTGCGTTCTGTCCTCGCGGGGTTTTTGGAGCCATGAGGTAACGCAGATGGTTCCGGAAGTGGAGTGTCAGTGTGGGTGTTTGCCAGCGTCAGAAGATGGCTCCTTCTTCCAGACGAGAATTTGCAATTTAAATAAACGGAATATTTTTCGTTGCTTTGGCTTCAAGGCTAAACTTGACCATAAATTACGGCTGAATGTTTATGACATTGTATTTTGGGGTGCAAATTTCTCCGCACCACCAACGTATGTGAAAACTGCCACAATGTCATGTTTTTGGGCAGCATGAAATTCCGTAAATCACAAAATAATTTCACTTCAGAAACGAATTAAATTGACTCCGAGGGCAATGTGAAGAGGATCTCCATCCTTCCGGCCGTACATATTTCAATGCCAACAGAGTGGAGTCAATCCTTTACAGTCAACCTCAATGGTCCGGGCAAATATGGTAAATCGATTTCCGACGGCAAACAGTAAGTAAACACAATCAAAATACTGTCGCTGGCACCAACAAAAACCGGCCAGAGCAGAGTCAACGAAGAATGTAAATTGTAAAGCCCATAAGACGTGATTTTTATCCCAGAAACCGAAATCTTCTCTTTTGTCAACAAAAAGGACCAAAGTCCTAAGCAAACACGCTGCGAGATTTTTTTTTAACAAGGTTTTGGGTTTTTTTACTCTCTTTCAATTTTAACTTTATGTATTTGTGCCTTAAGCGATTCTAATGTTTGTAACTAATGAGTTTTATTTCGAAAATTTATGACAGACACTATGGTTTTGTATTTTTCTACGATGTCACGAAGAGCGATAAATTAGTTGAATTTCGAATTTCTGTAAAATTCCGAGAAGTTTTAAATCGTCGCACATAAAAAATACAAATTTTGAATCTATGACATTTCCCGAAACCAACATTCCCGAAGAGACATTTCCGAATGCCACATCTCCGAAAAGGCACTTTCCCGAAATGTCATTTACCCGAAAATCATTTCCCCGAACAATCCATTTCCCCGAACGGACACATCCCCGAATGGCGACTTCCCCTGAAAACCATTTTACCGAATGGCCACTTCCCCAAATTTTCCACATTCCTGAAAAAGATTTTCCCGAATGACCATATCCCCGAACGCCACTTCCCCGAACCCGGTCAGTTTTAAATCAAATTACAGTTCAGACTCGATTATCCGAAGGCCTTGTCTAAAGTTCACTTCGGATAATTGAATAATACATTTTTTATTCGTCTTTTTGTTTTGCTGTCGAGCTTAAGTATAGCCCCTGAACTACTTTATTTAGTTTAGTTATTTTAAATCTAATTTAGTTATTTTAAATCTAAAATGGCGGTGATGAAATATTTAAAAATGCATTTTGTTAACCAACCCTTTTTAATCAACTATTTAGATTTGATTAAAAGGGTTGGTTGCAGAACTTGAATTGGACGTAATAAAAAAAAATGTTCAAAGCCTTCATCCAGCCAAAATTGATAAAGACGAATCAGTTCAGTTAAACAAAATCCAGAACAAACTGGATCCTGCGCATCGAGTCGTCGCATAAAGCTATCGTTGCTGTTCAATCCTTACCACGTAGATACCGTTTTGGAAAATTGTCCTTTGCTGAAAATTTCCGATACAAAAAATAAACTTTTTTTATGGAACGTGGATAATCTCAATACCCGGCACTCTTGATGTGTCCGCGTGGTTTATGAATGGCCTTCTACGGTTATTTGTTTTTTTTTATCTTGAAACACGTAGGAGAATTTAATATTAAGGCCATACTTATATTAAAAAAAATCCCTAAATAACAATTTAGTTTATATCTAGTTTATCATTCAGGAAAATTGATTTTTCGGAGAAGTAAACATTCAGGTTTATTTAAATTAGGGAAAACGACAGTTCGGTAAAATGGCCATTCAGGTAAATGACATTCGGGGATATGGAATTTTCGGGGAAGTGGCACTTTCGGGGAAATGATTTTCGGGGATATGGGATTCGGGAAAGTGGGATTCGGGGATAAGGTTATGCATATATTGAATTTTTTGCCCTTTTGAAATGTCAGTCTTGATTTGAAAGTTTTGAAAAATATTGTTTTCGAAAAGATCGGAAAATTTCACGAATGTTTCATAGTTTAACATTTAAAATCGGAACATTAGTTGCTGAGATATCGACATTAGAAAATGGTGGGTTGTTTAGGTGAGACTTAGAAAACATTTAATTTTCCTGTTTTTAAACCCTTGCATGGCAATAGCTCAAAAACTAAGGGTTGTAACAAAAAAAAATAAAAAATAAAAAAAAAAACAAACATAAAGAATTTTTTCAGCTCAGTTTATGTGAAAGATCAATTCCAGCCCAAAACAGGATTTTTTAAGGTACCTTTTTCTCGACCCTCTCCAATTTCAATGAAACTTTTTAGACATGTTATCCTTGGCCTATTTAAGCCATTTTTGTGTATATGGAGCCAATTGTATTCGAAAATTACATTTAAGAAGGGCGTAAGGGTTTTAAATATTTTTGTATTTCGTAATTTAAATATTGCTGTATCTCAAAGCCGTTGCTTCGTATCAAAAAGTGGTCAAAGACAAACTTGTAGGAAATTTGACGGGATTTCTGAAAAAATACACTTAAAGAAAAAAACACGCCACTTTCATGAGTTTTTTTATTTTTAAGTTTAAAAGTCACGATTTTTTTCGTTCAAAATATATGTGCAAATAGCTTAAGATGTTACAAAAAGACTCACGAAAAATGCATGGTAGAGCAACTCACCCAAAAAAAATACAAAAACCATTTACTGAAACTATTCTTTCTAAAGTGCTCTAAACGTCAAAATTTTCAAAAACCGAATACGAAAACAATAATTTCTCCATATTGACCATTGTCCAAAGTCCAATCCTAGTGAAGTTACAGCGGTTTTAAAAATAAAAATGCTGCAAAAATTGGTTTTTTGATGGTTTTTTATTTCTATATGACACACTTGATTTTACAGTCTCAAAATTATTTTTACCGGAAAGCTTATCCAGTTTCCCATAAGTTTGTCTTTGACCACATTTCAATTGGATGTATGGGCTTACAGATATAAGCTAATTACATTGCTCATAAATGAAAACATAATATTTTGTCAGTGCAGTATAGTAACCTGCACAGTAGCTGAAATCATAAAAAACGAGTTATTTTGAAAAGTGGTCAAAGACAATCTTATGGGAAATTGGACAAGTTTTCTGGTAAACATATTTTCGAGACTGAAAAAATCAAGTCTGTCATATAGAAATCGCCAAAAACCATAAAAACCCAATTTTTTCAACATTTTTATTTTTAAAACCGCTGTAACTTCACAAGGATTGGACTTAGGACAATGGTCAATATGGAGACTTGTACGTGAAATTGTCTGGAGAATCGACTCTCGTGTTCGGTTTTTAAAAACTTTGATGTTTAGAGTACTCTTGAAAAAAAAAAAATAGTTTCAGTAAATGATTTTTGTATTTTTTTTAGGTGAGTTGCTCCATCCTGCATTTTACGTGAGTCTTTTTGTACCATCTTAGGCTATTTTCACAAAAAATGGAACGAAAAAAAAATCGTGGGCTCACCTTAAAATTTGACTTTTAAACTTAAAAATCAAAAAAATCTCATAAAAGTGGCGTGTTTTTTTCTTTCAGTGTATTTTTTCGGAAAGCCCGTCAAATTTCCTACAAGTTTGTCTTTAACCACTTTTTCACGACGCGACGGCTTTGAGATACACCAATATTTAAATTACGAAATACAAAAATATTTAAAACCAAAAATGGCTTATATAATCGTAGGATAACATTGCTACAAAGTTTCATTGATATCGGAGAGGGTCGGGTACAACCAATTCTCTATTTGACATGGAATTGCTCGAAATTAAAAATCACCAATTTTTTAAAATGTGTATATTTTTTTCAGTGTAGTACTTTTTACATACCAACTACTTTACCGAAGACACCAAATCGATCAAAAAAATCCTTTAAAAGATACAGATATTTGATTTTTTATGTATCATTTTTCTATGGACAGCTGTCAAATTTATCTGAAAAATTAATGATACAAAATCTTTGGGCTTACCGAAGGCACCAAAAAAGTTTCAGCCGGATTAAAAAATACAAAAAAAAATTGAATGACTGAAATCTTAGAGAATTGCTCAATATACAATATGAGATGATGTTTTTTTACGGTAATGTTTTCAACGCATTTCAAAAATAAATTGTTTCACCGAAAAAAAAGTGATTCATATTCCATCAACACTACACGCTCATGACGTTGAGCCATTGGTGTCGGACAGTTTTGTAAGATTGGCCCCTTCCACAAGCTCTCACATATGGTTCTGGTTATTTTTGTACAGTTTTTTTTTTTCGCTCCTTCAACTAAGGTGATGGCACCCCATAATCAGCACCAAAGCAACAGCATTGCCCTCACTCGCACTCGCACCACAGCAGGAAATGAAAGTCTGACACGAAACCGAACCTGTGCATGTGGAAAATTCACCCCCCCCCCCCCCCTGCATCCTCCTTCCTCGTCCCAAACACAACAAAATGTTTGCCGGAAGGGGTGGAGAGGGGTGGGGCGAAGGTTGACTTGCTGGAATGGAAAGCCAGAGCTTTGGAAAATTGGTGGAAATTTGTCTTAATGTTTGCAGCAGCTGCAAACGTTAAGTTACGATCCCCCTCCGCCGTGAGTAGGTTTTCCCCAACGCTGAGGAGTGAAATTATTAATGGTGTTGCATGTGGTCGCTAATCTGGGGATTGTCTTGCGCCGGGCAGGGGAATTGTGAGGAAATCGCCGCGTTTAGACGGCGCGATGATTTATTGTGGTGTTGTTAGATTTATTGATAAAAATTAACATCGTAAATGCGCGTGATAGAGGGGTAATTCTCTACCAACTCACACGAAATCGGGAAAAGTTGCCCCGACCCCTCTTCGATTTGCGTGAAACTTTGTCCTAAGGGGTAACTTTTGTCCCTGATCACGAATCCGAGGTCCGTTTTTTGATATCTCGTGACGGAGGGGCGGTACGACCCCTTCCATTTTTGAACATGCGAAAAAAGAGGTGTTTTTCAATAATTTGCAGCCTGAAACGGTGATGAGATAGAAATTTGGTGTCAAAGGGACTTTTATGTAAAATTAGACGCCCGATTTGATGGCGTACTCAGAATTCCGAAAAAACGTATTTTTCATCGAAAAAAACACTAAAAAAGTTTTAAAAATCCTCCCATTTTCCGTTACTCGACTGTAAAAAATTTTGGAACATGTCATTTTATGGATTTCAACGACATCGAGAGCACGAGCATCGAACCAACTCGATGCTCGTGGCTTGCGTTACTTCATTTAGCTTAGACACAACCCCAAAATCGACTTTCCGGAATAAGGAACACTTGCATGCAAGTTAACGAAGGATGGACAGATGACAGATTCAAACGTAAACAAAGCAGCATTGCGTGGCGATTGGAATTCCAGAACAACTTTTGAAATAAGCTGATGTTGTTCAATAAATCTTTTTCAAAAAGGCGTATGATTAGACTAGCGCATAATTTAACTAAACAAAGCAGCATTGCGTGGCGATCGGAACTCCAGAACAACTTTTGAAATAAGCTGATGTTGTTCAATAAATCTTTTTCAAAAAGGCGCATGATTAGACTAGCGCATAATTTAATTAAATAAAACCTTTTGCCTCATGTTCGTTGCGAAAAATCATGCAAAAAAGATGAGAGATAATTGAGGTTTTGCAGCGCGACTGTGTTTCAAATGTAGGTGGCGCCAAAATGAGGTAACTTGGTTACTTGAAATTTAAGGAATTAAAAAAATTAAAGAAATTTTAGAAATTTTTAAAAATTAAGAAATTTTCGAAATTTTAGAAATTATAGAAATTATAAAAATTTTAGAAATCTCAGAAATTTTAGAAATTTAAAATTTTTTAGAAATTTTAGAAATTTTAGAAATTTTAGAAATTTTAGAAATTAGGTATAGAAATTTTAGAAATTTTAGAAATTTTAGAAATCAGGTGTAGAAATTTTAGAAATTTGAGAAATTTTAGAAATTTTAGAAATTTTAGAAATTTTAGAAATTTTAGAAATTTTAAAAATTTTAGAAAATTTTAAAAATTTTAGAAATTTTAGAAATTATAGAAATTTTAGAAAATTTAAGAAATTTTAGAAACTATAGAAATTTTAGAAAATTTTAGAAATTTTAGAAATTTTAGAAATTTTAGAAATTTTAGAAATTTTAGAAATTTTAGAAATTTTAGAAATTTTAGAAATTTTAGAAATTTTAGAAATTTTAGAAATTTTAGAAATTTCAGAAATTTTAGAAATTTTAGAAATTTTAGAAATTTTAGAAATTTTAGAAATTTTCGAAATTTTCGAAATTTTAGAAATTTTCGAAATTTTCGAAATTTTAGAAATTTTAGAAATTTTAGAAATTTTAGAAATTTTAAAATTTTAGAAATTTTAGAAATTTTAAAAATTTTAGAAATTTTAGAAATTATAGAAATTATAAAAATTTTAGAAATCTCAGAAATTTTAGAAATTTTAAAATTTTTAGAAATTTTAGAAATTTTAGAAATTAGGTATAGAAATTTTAGAAATTTTATAAATCAGGTATAGAAATTTTAGAAATTTGAGAAATTTTAGAAATTTTAGAAATTTTAGAAATTTTAGAAATTTTAGAAATTTTAGAAATTTTAGAAATTTTAGAAATTTTAGAAATTTTAGAAATTTTAGAAATTTTAGAAATTTTAGAAATTTTAGAAATTTTAGAAATTTTAGAAATTTTAAAAATTTTAAAAATTTTAGAAATTTTAGAAATTTTAGAAATTTTAGAAATTATAGAAATTTTAGAAAATTTTAAAAATTTTAGAAATTTTAGAAAATTTTAGAAATTTTAGAAATTTTAGAAATTTTAGAAATTTTAGAAATTTTAGAAATTTTAGAAATTTTAGAAATTTTAGAAATTTTAGAAATTTTAGAAATTTTAGAAATTTTAGATATTTTAGAAATTTTAGAAATTTTAGAAATTTTAGAAATTTTAGAAATTTTAGAAATTTTAGAAATTTTAGAAATTTTAGAAATTTTAGAAATTTTAGAAATTTTAAAAGTTTTAGAAATTTTAGAAATTTTAAAAATTTTAGAAATTTTAGAAATATGAAAAATTTAAAAATTTTAGAAATTTTAAAATTTTTAAAAATTTAAGAAATTTTAGAAATTTTAGAAATTTTAGAAATTTTAGAAATTTTAGAAATTTTAGAAATTTTAGAAATTTTAGAAATTTTAGAAATTTTAGAAATTTTAGAAATTTTAGAAATTTTAGAAATTTTAGAAATTTTAGAAATTTTAGAAATTTAAAATATTAAAGAAGTTTAAATTTTTTTAACAAATTTTAAAAATTTAAGAAATTTAAGATATTCAGGTAATTATAAATATTAAGAAATTAAAGGAATTGAAGAAATAAAAGTAAGTAAAGACATATTATATATTTTTTATATTTTAGAAATTATAAAAATTTTAGAAAACTTTCAAATTTTAGAAAACTTTGAAATTTTAGAAAACTTTGAAATTTTAGAATACTTTGAAATTTTAAAAAAACTTTGTAAATTTATAAGTTTAAGAAAATTTTAATTTTTTTTTAGAAATTTTTGATTTTAAGAAATTTAAGTAAAATTTAGGCAAGCAATCCGTCCACGGCACGGCACGGTGCACGGCATCCTCCTGCAAAACAATGCCCAGAAATCCGGCCACCGGTGGACGGATTCCTCCTGCAAAACAATGCCCCGAAATCCAACCACCGGTGGACTAGTTCCTCTTGTCAACTTGGCCAGGCAATCCGTCCACCGGTGGACGGATTCCTCCTGCAAAACAATGCCCTGAAATTCGTTCACCGGTGGAAGGATTCCTCCTGCAAAACAATGCAATGAAATCCAACCACCGGTGGACAAGTTCCTCTTGTCAACTTGGCCAGGCGATCCGTCAGGCGAACGGATTCCTCCTGCAAAACAATGCCCTGAAATCCGACCACCGGTGGACTAGTTCCTCTTGTCAACTTGGCCAGGCAATCCGTCCACCGGTGGACGGATTCCTCCTGCAAAACAATGCCCTGAAATTCGTCCACCGGTGGACGGATTCCTCCTGCAAAACAATGCCCTGAAATCCGACCACCGGTGGACGGATTCCTCCTGCAAAACAATGCACCGAAATCCAACCACCGGTGGACAAGTTCCTCTTGTCAACTTGGCCAGGCAATCCGTCCACCGGTGGACGGATTCCTCCTGCAAAACAATGCCCTGAAATTCGTCCACCGGTGGACGGATTCCTCCTGCAAAACAATGCACCGAAATCCAACCACCGGTGGACAAGTTCCTCTTGTCAACTTGGCCAGGCGATCCGTCAGGCGAACGGATTCCTCCTGCAAAACAATGCCCATCCGACCCCGGTGGATTCCTCCTGCAAAACAATGCCCCGAAATCCAACCACTAGTTCCTCTTGTCAACTTGGGGCAATCCGTCCACCGGTGGACGGATTCCTCCTGCAAAACAATGCCCTGAAATTCGTCCACCGGTGGACGGATTCCTCCTGCAAAACAATGCCCTGAAACCTGACCGGTGGACGGATTCCTCCTGCAAAACAATGCACCGAAATCCAACCACCGGTTCCTCTTGTCAACTTGGCCAGGCAATCCGTCCACCGGTGGACGGATTCCTCCTGCAAAACAATGCCCTGAAATTCGTCCACCGGTGGACGGATTCCTCCTGCAAAACAATGCACCGAAATCCAACCACCGGTGGACAAGTTCCTCTTGTCAACTTGGCCAGGCGATCCGTCAGGCGAACGGATTCCTCCTGCAAAACAATGCCCTGAAATCCGACCACCGGTGGACGGATTCCTCCTGCAAAACAATGCCCCGAAATCCAACCACCGGTGGACTAGTTCCTCTTGTCAACTTGGCCACGGATTCCTCCTGCAAAACAATGCCCTGAAATTCGTCCACCGGTGGACGGATTCCTCCTGCACAATGCCCTGAAATCCGACCACCGGTGGACGGATTCCTCCTGCAAAACAATGCACCGAAATCCAACCACCGGTGGACAAGTTCCTCTTGTCAACTTGGCCAGGCAATCCGTCCACCGGTGGACGGATTCCTCCTGCAAAAACAATGTTCGTCCACCGGTGGACGGATTCCTCCTGCAAAACAATGCACCGAAATCCAACCACCGGTGGACAAGTTCCTCTTGTCAACTTGGCCAGGCGATCCGTCCACCGGTGAACGGATTCCTCCTGCAAAACAATGCCCTGAAATCCGACCACCGGTGGACGGATTCCTCCTGCAAAACAATGCCCTGAAATTCGTCCACCGGTTGACGGATTCCTCCTGCAAAACAATGTCCACCATTTCACCATGCAAAATCAGCTGTTTTGATTGTTGACAAGGTCTGGTTTGACAGATAGATTTGTTTCGTCAAGTTTCATTCCCATCCCGTACCAAGCGTTTCAAAGCGTTATGTCTAGGGTGCCGCTGAGGTAGCAAAAGGCACTGAACGAGCATCGAGTTTCAATGCACGGACATTTTAGCAAAGCATGGTCGTGTATGCGATGTCAGTCGTCTAAAGATGCTCGTGCATCGAAAATGAAAAGTCGGAAAATCGCATTTTCGCAACTTTCCGGCGATGGGTATGTGTTTGTTTGTGCTACTAAAAATATCAATCCAAACCTGCGTAACCTGATTGATAAAAATGATTTAAAATATGACCACGAGCATCGAAAGCCGTTTTCGATGTCGGTCATCGAAAATCCATGAAAATCCACCCTTATGGGAATTTAATCTACATTGTCAGAAGGTCATTTTTCATTTAGAACAAAATTTTCATTTTAAAATTTCGTGTTTTTCTAACTTTGCAGGGTTATTTTTAGAGTGTTTTAATCTACAAAGTTGTAGAGCAGACAATTACAAAATTTTGATATGGGTTTGCTTATAAAAATCACGAGTTATCGCGATTTTACGAAAAAGTTTTGAAAAAGTTACTTTTGCGTTTCTCTTTGTTTCGTCGTCCGTGTCTGTCGCGGGTGACCATGAACGGCCATGATCGATGACGACCAACTTTTTCAAAACTTTTTTCGTAAAATCGCGATAACTCGTGATTTTTATAAGCAAACCTTATGTCTAAATATCAAAATTTTTGTAATTGTCTGCTCTACAACTTAGAACATTAAAACACTCTAAAAATAACCCTGCAAAGTTAGAAAAACACGAAATTTTAAAATGAAAATTTTGTTCTAAATGAAAAATGACCTTCTGGGACAATGTAGATTCGAAAAGCATTAAATTTCCCATAAAATGACATGTTCCAAAATTTTTTACAGTCGAGTAACGGAAAATGGGAGGATTTTTAAAACTTTTTTAGTGTTTTTTTCGATGAAAAATACGTTTTTTCGGAATTCTGAGTACGCCATCAAATCGGGCGTCTAATTTTACATAAAAGTCCCTTTGACACCAAATTTCTATCTCATCACCGTTTCAGGCTGCAAATTATTGAAAAACACCTCTTTTTTCGCATGTTCAAAAATGGAAGGGGTCGTACCGCCCTTCCGTCACGAGATATCAAAAAACGGACCTCGGATTCGTGATCAGGGACAAAAGTTACCCCTTAGGACAAAGTTTCACGCAAATCGAAGAGGGGTCGGGGCAACTGCTGTGTGAGTTGGCGGAGAATTACCCAGAGACTTTACTTTTGAGTTGCCCTCTTTACGACAGCGATGTAGGGGGAGGAAAAAAGACTAAAGGAAGGGTTTTTGTTCAGAAAAAAAATCAGGTAATTAAGTTAATTGAACACGCATAAATTTAATTCTTCCCTACATTGAATCAAATGCGTGATTACATTTACTAGCAACTGGCAGATATGGGTGAAGATAATGAAATCTGATTTATGAGGGGTTTTTTATATGATTGGTAGGTTAAGAATTCGGTCCTATTTTCGTCCAATTTGCAAATTCTCACTATAGAAACAAATTTGTTTTGCAAAATTTTAGAAGATTTTTTTTAGAAGCTGCAATCGAACGTCAAGTGCCAACAAAAGGCGTCCGTGTAAAAAAAAAAACATTCGTTTTTAATAAATATTATAATTGATGGACAAAAGGGCAGGGCTGAAGAGTTGAGTAACTTTTTAAGCAACTCCGGCTTTGAATCCAACTCCAGCACTCAAAATTAGTCAGGAAAAAGTCAGGAGGCATTTTTTTTATGTAACAATGAAAACGATTCCCCGGTTTTTGATGAGTTTTCGGAATTTTCCATTTTTTATGTAATTGGCAATTTAAGCATTTTTTACCAGTATTTCAATGTTTTCGCTTTTAAAAAATGTTCAATGTATTTATCATCATTGAACTGCCGTAATAGAATAAAACATACTATTTTATGATATGTTTTCTGAATGCGTTTTTTTTTATTAGCAAACATATATTGAAATTGATTTGAAGGATACAAACGTATTTCGAGGGATTATTAATACCAAATTAAAAAGAAACTCGTTTTTCAGAAATAAACACATTTTTGATAACATTTAGTACACAGGAAAGAAATGATGGCATAATTCATCAAGGAATGATGACAGATTTTGTTTCAAAAAAATGTGTGACATTGCATCAGGAACTGGTAAATTTTCAGTTTCTGGTAAGTTTTCATTGGGTTCACATTTTTACACGTATTTTTAATTCAAAAAAAAGGAAACATTCAACAAACCAAGTTTTCAGCCTTCCAAAATTTTACGATTGTTTTGTGTGCATAAAAAACTATGTTTCGTACTTTCTGGGGAATTACCACCGATTCTATACCTTTATCGGAGCAATTGTTTCAACCAAACAATAACCACAGACAACAGACGCTGAACAGCAAAAAAAAAGTTGAATTTTGGAAAGTTGAAAACTTGGTTGGTTCTATTTATTCATTATTGTGATGTTTGTGTAAGTTATTGAGAAAAGTCACTTTTTGGCCAATTTGATCTAGTATTTGAAATTTACAAATCGTCAGGTTCACGAAATCTATGAAACCATTTTACTAATGTGTAGCCTAGCCAATTATCATGCTAAACATTAAAGAATACAAAAGAAATAAAAAAAGATAAAAATTGAAATAACAACCCATGGTCTCAACATTTGAATAACAATAGTAGTTTATGAAACAAGTTGCAAAAAGTGGATTTTTTCAGCACGAGTCGTACATTTATTCAACGAGGTTCACCGAGAAGTGCTGAAAAAATTAAATTTTGCAACGAGTTCCATACAACATTTTTTGCAATTCTAAAAAAACACACACTGAGTGAAATTTTATGTCAAATTTTCATGTATTTTGTCAATAAATCGTTTAAATAAAAAAAAATGTTGAAAAGTGTTACTTTTCAAAACAAATGCTGAAAAGTTCAACTTTTCGACACCCATTTGGTACAGAAAAGTAGGCTATTTCGTCGTTCAAGAATGACAGGAAAAGTAAACGACGGAATTGCAAAAAGTGTTTTAAAGTGCATTTTTCACCTGCCCAGTTGTTTTGCAATCATTATTTTTCAAAATATCCAAGTATCGAAGAGTTTTATTTCGTCGAATTTTTTTCGTGCTGTATAGGGCGTCCAATTTTTCTGGGTTTTGAATTTCCCGGGAAACGGGAAAATATTTTTGAATCCTGTGAATTCCGGGATCCGGAAATGTTTGAAAATGTCCCAAAATCAATGTTTTTGTTTTATATGTTGTTGTTTTTATGCTTAATATCGATGAATTAGCTCAATACTATCAGTTGGTGATAATTTATCATCAATCTTAACAAGGACAGCAGTTTTTAGACAGCTTAAAAGAAATCTAAAATTGATTAGTTTTTTGTTCTTTGTTTTGCTTTGGATTTTAAATGAAACATATTAAATAAATCAATATGAATTAAATTTAATAAGTCTCTTTTAAATATATTTTTGCAATTCCGTCGTGTAACTCCTTTTTTTTCCTGTCATTCTTGAACGACAAAATAGCCTACTTTTCTGTACCAAAAATAACAGAATCGAATAGCAACACTTTTCAAAATAAATGCTGAAAAGTTCTACTTTTCAGCACTCAAATGGGTGCTGAAATGTTGAAGTTTTCAGCACTTGTTTCGAAAAGTAACACTTTCCAACGTTTTTTTGATTTAAACGATTTGTTGACAAAATACATGAAAATTTGACTTCAAATTTCACTCAGTGGGTGTTTTTTGGAATTGCAAAAAATGTTGTATGGAACTCTTTGCAAAACTTGATTTTTTCAGCACTCTTCGTATTTATCATATAAATGTACGACTCGTGCTGAAAAAATCCTCTTTTTGCAACTTGTTGCATAAACTACTATTTTTTATTTTTAAATATTTGACTTCACTTGAAAAAGCTTTAAAAATTTCTTTAAACTTAAAAAAAAACTGCAGCGACATCAAAAAAAGTGATACCAGTTGATGTAAAATTTTAGATAAATTAAGAATTTCATGTTTCATTTTAAACATATTTTACAAATTATCTTTTAATCACTACTGGCAACTGCGGAAATTCAAGACAAAAGTCTGGTATAGGAGAAACATCGAAAAAATAAAAAAAGGCTCAAGCAGCTGTATTACTTTGTTACCTTTTCCTGATTTTCCCCAGGCGGCGGTGTTTGATGAAAAATAGTTAAATATGATATTTTAATCAAATTTAGAATAATTAATACCCAGTTTTTGAAAAGAATATAAAATAAAATCGAAAATATTCATAACTCTAGGAAATTTTTGAATTTCTAAACTAAAATTTTAACAATTTTCCATAACATGCCAAATTAATGGTGATTTATGTAGAGTACAAATTTTGAATGCTTAATAATAATTATCGATTATTAATTATTCAAATGTTCATCAATTTATACATACAAAAGTTCTCAGAATTTCCAAACCAAAATAAGTTTTTTCTCAATTTCGGGAATTCCCGGGATAAAATATGAAAAATCCTGGGATTCGGGAATTCCCGGTTTTGGAAAAATCCCGGGAATTTTGTCCCGGGAATCCCCGGGATGGACGCACTAGTGCTGTACATCGGAATTCCACAAATAACCACAATTTTTTTTATCGATTCCAGACATTCCATATATGATTTTAAACGCAGGAAAATACATTTCTAATTGTTTTCAGTTCGTTGGACTTCTATTTTCTTTATAATTTTCAAGTTTTTTTGAAAAAATATTTTTTTTACTCCCTGATTTTTCGAACCGATTATGACGGGAGGATAAACCTAGAAAAATATTTGCAAGTTCTCAGAATTTCCAAACCTTACTTTTTGGAAATTAAATTGATTGCATGGATTTTCTTTGAAAAAATCGGAGCTCAAAAAAAAATAGAGGGAAATTCTTGTATTTTTGGCAGGTTAAGCACTCGCTCCTTATTCCATCCAATTTGCTGATTTTCACTATTTAAACAACAGCATCTGATTCCAGCGTTCCTCTAATGTTGGCAGGTCAGACCTTTGTCATTTAATTAAAGCTAATTAAAAGCGTTTTCAACTGAACTCGAGTGATAAATAGCTCAATAAGAAGTGAGCAAGCAAGTTTCTATCAAAAGTTTTGCAAAATTAGTTGTTTGAATAGTGAAAATCAACAAATTTGATGGAGTTAGGAGCGAGTGCTTAACCTACCAAACATACGAGAATTTCCTCTAATTTTGCCAAACTTTTAATAGAAATTTGCTTGCTTACTTCCTTTTGAGCTATTTATAACTCGATTTCAGTTGAAAACGTTTTTAATGAGCTGTAATTGAATATCAAAGTGTTGATATGGCAACATTAGATGAATGATGTAATTAGATGCTGTTCCCCTATATCTAATTTTTGCAAACCAATATTTATGAAGCGAAAAACAAAGAAAAGTCAAAATATTTTTGTAGAACATTCTCTGACATTGAAAAAAAAAAATATATTCACAAAATAACTTTACCCCAATGTTTAAACTTTTCATAAAAAAATATGAAAATATGCGCACAGGGTTTTGTAATATGAGCCAACGCTATAAATATAATAATATTTTTCGAAACTGTACCTTTCTCAATGCCAATCCTTCTCTGCTCTCAAAGCATAAGTATGAATAATGTCCCTTCTGGTCGCCTTGGCGACATCCAGTGTGACAGTGAGTGATTCAATCCCATCCCATCCCATCTGAGAAGATGGAATGATGACCCACAATCCACTTGCCGTCCTGCTGAATTTGCGATGGAATCAGCAAAGAATGACAATTGCACAATCCATTCCCTGCTGAGTGAATCTTGGTTATTTTAATGATTCCCCTTAAAGGAAGATCCCTTCCCCTCCTTGCATCGATAATGTTTATTCCACAGAAAAACTAAGTGTAGTTGTTACAGATGTGCTTCTTAACTCGGCACTTCAAAACTAATCCCCAATGTTTCAGGTATTCTCCGAAGTCGAAGTGATGAGTGAGTTGAAATTGTGATCAAGCTGATAAGACATATTTGAGAAAAATGTGGTTTGTAAATTTTATTAAATAACAAATTCCAGCATATACTTTGTAGTCTCAAAGTGTTACAACCCCCAATATACTCCGGAAGAGAAAAGTTGAAAAACAATCCCACCAAATGGAAGCAAGAACCAATCGGAAGTTGAAGCAAACAAAACGTTCCCAAGGAGTTTCCTTGGGAGCTTGTGTGGGTGTGTTTGGGGAAATAACAATTTCCTCGAAACGACAGGAAACAAATGCTACACACGACCCTGGCTGCTGGCTTCTACTGGGAAATCAGACAATAGAACGAACCGTCACAACCAGGAAGAATACTTTCCGGGAGATCCAGCTGCAAGCGTTTTGTTTACGATTTGGTGAGTCTTTTTTTTACACGGGAATCTTCTTCTGTCAGTTCCCGGGATTGGATTGTGCTCTTTGCAGTAAAAGTAGCACTTTAGTAACGCTTGGACACCGATTGAACGATACGATATCTCCATCATTGCGTTTGTGGCATGAGCGGTACGGTGAACAAGAGATTGAATATGTTGAGCTTTCCAAGTAGATGTAAAGCGTCGCTTCTTGGTATTATTCTAAATCTCTTATCACAATGAGACACTCTACGGAAATCAATACTTTTCGAGCTTTACATCATGTTTTTGTGTGACTTGTTGTTTAAAGGTTAATTTTCCAACTTCAGGCACCGGGAATCTGACGCTAGTATGTGCGCAAACAAACTTTATTTGACAAAAGTTAACCTACAAAGTATTTAAAAAAAATCAAAACCTTAGATGCATACCAAATAACTTTATATCTTTGCAGCAATTCCGTCTGAAAAGAGCCTAAACCGAAAAAAAAGTTCTCCGATCGGGCTCAAAATTTTTCTGGGGGTTCCTTGGCCGAAATAATTAGACCCGTATTTTTTTTTGTTTGGCCGTTAGGGTGACCTACGCCGTGTTAGGGTGGTCTGAAAAATGGCCATTTTCGTCATTTTTCACTAAAACCTCTTTTTTCAAAAAATCATATCTCCGCGCCATTTCATCCGATTTTAGCTGCCTTAGACGCAAAAGAAAGGTAATGAGTTGGGCTATTTGGGAAAAATAGTAAGAAGTTTCAAAAATGTAGCTTACCATTTGAAAAAGTCGCATGAACACTTAAAATGGCGTTTTGACCGTGTCTGGACCAAAGAGCCTATGTCTGAAAATATTTTTATGGGATTCCTCGGAAAATTTCACATAACATATCAAAAAATTGGCGATGTCGAACAGTACGTTTCGGAGATATGATTTTTTGAAAATATTACGCCAAATTTTTGATATGTTATGTGAAATTTTTCGAGAAATCCGATAAAAATGTTTTCAGACATAGGATCTTTGATCCAGACACGGTCAAACGCCATTTTAAGTTTTCCTGCGACTTTTTCTAACTACTTTCTAGCTAGATTTTTGAAACTTCTTACTTTTTTTTTCAAATAGCCAAACTCATCACCTTTCTTTTGCGTCTAAGACAGCTAAAATCGGATGAAGTGGCGCGGAGATATGATTTTTCGAAAAAAGAGGTTTTTGCGAAAAATGACGAAAATTGCCGTTTTTTGAACCGGGTCTATTTATTTTGGCCAAGGAACCCCCAGAAAAATTTTGAACCCGATCGGATAACTTTTTTTTCGGTTTAGGCTCTTTTCAAATGGAATTGCTGTTTGGTTAAATAATTTTAAAACTCGATAAATGTGCCAATAATTTGTTAAAATACATGTTTTGGAAGATTGCCATGGATTTTTAATAGTTTAATGAAGAAAAATCGAATTGTCTCATTGTTACCCATGTACTGAAAAGAGTGGTGAACAATGAAACAGCCTTGGATTGTGGATATATTCTAAAATTTGGTCAAATATAATGAACGGGCATTGTAGCCCAACTTATGGCCTATGAAATGACGAAAGAAATTTGTAGAAATATTAGTTTTTTGTGTTAATGGCAGCCTATGAGCGAAAATGTATTTTTTTGCAGCCAAAACTAATGCATTCAGCTTATATGAAATTTGACGGTGATCATTTCGTTTTTTTTGACATAAATTTATGCCCACGCAAAGCCAAGATATTTGTATTTTTGTGAATAAAAAGTGTCGAATTTTCAAAATTCTTAGTTTATGAGTGTTTTTAAACATAAAACATGGGCTACTATGATTACAAACGAGAAGGCATATATTTTGGATATTTTTATTTTGCTTGCTCAAAAACGATATTTCTGGAGCAACATGAGAAAAGGGCGGATAAGCATTTTGACAGTTTGAAGTATTTTGCTCTCGACTCAAGGCCATTATTCTCTCGGACGTGCGCTGCCCAGTTTTGGGTGTACCCTACTAACCGAAAATGGAACAACATCACAACAACTTCCTGCTAGTGAAATTTCTAAAACTTCCGGAAAAGCAGAATCAATTTCACCAAATTATTCCCTTCAATTTTGCTCTTTATTCACCTGAAACGCCCCCCTCAAAGTATCCCGTTAAGTCCGGTTCCTAATCTCTGGTATTAAGCATCGCTGCAAAAACAATTTCCCAGAAGGTGTGTACAACGATACTACAACAAAAAACAACAACTGCTAAGTATAACCAACCCTCGAAGCTTTTTTTTTTCGCCCCCTGCTCAGTTCTTAGTACTGCGGCAAGATAAAAAAGATACTGCGATGGTTCTGTTTATGGACACACCGGCTAGAGAAAAAAAAGACCCAAGCAAAATGCGCCACGGTCCGTAAAGAATAGGATTTCAATGCGATCGGTGGTCGCTTAAGGAGCACTGTTTTTGTGATAATATTTCGCAGAAAGTTGGTTTCGATAGCGTTTGTGGTGAGGACTCATGTGGATTCAGAACAAGACTTTTACATTAAAATATAACTAAAATAATAAAAATCGGCATTGGCATACGAGAGGATAAAGAGCGTGATTCAGTAGTAAAATGTTAAACGAACGGAGAGGATAAATCCTGAAATAACCGAGAGTACTTAACTCGTGAGTTCGGTTTTCCAAAAAGTTCACTACTTAAAAAAAATGTTGAAACCGAGACTCGAATCTGAAACCTGCGGCATATTGAACTGCGCATTAGCCGTACCGGCCAGCATGATTAGGTGGCGGTCATATTTCCATATACAGTATGTAAAAAAAGTATTTACACCCCTTGGGCACTATGCACATTTTGTGATGAAACATGTAAAAAATTTAAAGTTTGACAGGAACCTAGTACTACGTTTTGTTCAGAAACTCATGCCAAACATTTTGCTTCTAAAAGCTCATGAAAAGATGATTTCTATAAAAAGTTATATAACAAATACTATTACGAAAATAAAAAAGGTGCAAAAAAAGTTTGTACACCTTTCGAAAAATTAACATAAATAATGTTATTTGTTGACAAATCACCATAAATCCAGTCTCCCAACTCCAAATAGGCATCCCTGACTGATTAAAAAAATAATTTGGGTTGAATATTAAGTTTACTAACTACTTAGTCTAAAAGTTTATATAACTCTGGAATTTCTATATAAAACTTATCTAAATTTAATTTTGCAAACTTTTAATTCAAATAAATGTCAATATATTACCATAGAATTGCTAAATAAACATTTTCGAGTGGGTATAACCTTTGTATCGCTAGAATAGATTTTCGTTGGAATTTAGTACCAACCCGGAATTACGTCGTCGGAAAATCCGCCGGCATCCGAACCGGTCCACGATTCACAAGTCAACCTATGTAGAATCGGAAAGGGCATAAAATTTCCGATCTTTTGATACCCATACATCTAGGTTTTCTTTAAAACCTACGTTTTTAAATAGGGGAAGGTGGGGCAAGACGACCATATGGGGCAAGAGGAACAATCGCTCGAAAGGCCGTAATTTTTACAATTTTGATTATTTCCAGTATGAGGAATTGTTGCTAGCAATGCAATTAACTGATTCTACTACCACATATCCGCCAAAACGACGTACACGCCACGGGGCGTAAGATTTAATTAAGTTTTTCACGAAACCTTTGTTTTCTTATAATATTTGGAAAATTTAGGGTTCGTTTTAAGGCTCATTTTATCAAAATGCTATTTTTCCTAGATCAGTAGTGTCCCTACCATTGACTTGCACCTTTTATAAAGTATGATTTAATTTTTAGTTATTTTTGCTGAGAGTTTAAAAAAAATCTTGTTCAGGTGGGGCAAGTGTACCATATGGATTTTTAGTATGGAAAAAATTACAAATTGCTGCAACAACATATCTTATTGGGGAAAAATACATAAAAATACTTAAAAACTGATAAATAATTATTAAAAAAATTGTCCATGCAAAATTTAGTCATATTTCTCGAATTTCCTTTTTTTCATATGAATAATATTTTTTCGTAAAAACGATCAATTTTTAGTAAAATATTATTTAATCTAAAAATGAAAGAAACGTTTCAAATACATTCTAATCTGATGTATCTAAGTGATAACAGTTCACTTGTTAGCAAATTGACATGTTGTTACATGAATTGTTCCTCTTGCCCCAACGGGTTGTTTGTCTTGCCCCACTAGTTGAGAAGAACGTACGGAAAATCAAAATTTCTAAAATCAATTTTTTGCATTAAAAAACAGGATTTTTTAAAACATTTTCTATCAAAGGCTTAGTCAAGACCTGGAATAAGATGATTATGAAAAATCCGACAGATTTTTTAACGTTTTTGATGGGTTATAACGAGCATTTCCTTAGCTTGTTACACTTGCCCCACTTTCCCCTACCTGGGCAAAAAGTAAGTTTGATCCACGAGAACAAAAATTACGAAATTCCATACATTTTTGGCAGGTTGCTCAAACGAAACCATAACAACGTTTTTACCTAGGTATTTAAAAACGTAGGTTTTATAGAAAACCTGGATGTATGGGTATCAAAAGATCGGAAATTTTATGCCCTTTTCCGATGCCACATAGGTTGACTTGTGAATTGTGACTTGTGGTTCGAATGCCGGCGGATTTTCCGACGACTTAATTCCGGGTTGGTACGAAATTCCAACGAAAAATCTATTCTATCGATACAAATACCCCCAAAACGGTGTTATGCCCACTCCAAAATGTTTATTTAGCAATTCTATGGTAATATATGGACATTTATTTGAATTAAAAGTTTGCAAAATTAAGTTTTGATAAGTTTTATATAGAATTTCCAGAGTTATTTAAACTTTTACACTAAGTAGTTAGTAAACTTTATATTCAATCCAAATTATCTTTTTAATCAGTCAAGGATGCCTATTTGGAGTTGGGAGACTGGATTTATGGTGATTTGTCAACAAATAACATTATTTATGTTAATTTTTCGAAAGGTGTACAAACTTTTTTTGCACCTTTTTTATTTTCGTAATAGAATTTGTTATATAACTTTTTTATATAATTCATCTTTTCATGAGCTTTTTGTAGCAAAATGTTTGGCATGAGTTTCTGAACAAAACGTAGTACTAGGTTCCTGTCAAACTTTAAAATTTTTACATGTTTCATCACAAAATGTGCATAGTGCCCAAGGGGTGTAAATACTTTTTTTACATACTGTAAGCCACTCAATGGAATGAACTGTTTCAAAGAACGAATGCACACGATTTGTTGTTGTTGTAATCGCGAGAGGTTCATACTATCGTCAAATAGTACTTTCCTCTCGTTTCTTTTCGCATGGTCTCTAACTTTGGGAACATAAATTGTTTTGAAAAGATTGCAAAAAAGATGCGTCGTTCCAAGGAAATCGAAGAAATACAAAGCCTGACCCGAGCAGACGGAAATAACGTGGGAATAACATTTTTTTTTATTTGAAAATACTTGGCCAATAACATTTTATGTTATTTATAACAAGATTTGTTATTCACCGTTATGATTTTTTTGTTATTGGATTGTTATTGTAATAACAGACTTATAACATTTTGCGTTATTCTTCGAACAAATCTTTGTTATTCTTTTTTGTTATTTTAACAACTAATCCGATCATTCCAATAACAGTTGGAGTTATTCTTCCATAACAAAAAATGTTATTCCCAAGTTGTTTTGACTTTCAACCAATTTCTGACCAATAACAAATTTGGTTATGATAACATAAACTGTTATTAGACTATTACGCAAAAATGGATTTTGCAAGAATATTCCATAACATTTTTTGTTATTTTAACAGTATTTGTTATTGAAATGGCATGAATTTTGTTATTACCGTCTGCCCGGGGAGCGTAATCGGGGGTTTTAATGTATCAATCACAGAGACATTTTTTTCATTTAAAAAAAAGTCTCTGTAGCTTAGGGCAGGCCAGGCTACATTACCTAACTGAGGAAAGGCTATAAAACCACTCAAAAATCAGACCTTTTAAACGAAGGTTATAGCCAAAATACGACGAAAAAGACGCCATTTTGAAATGTAAAAGCAAAGCAATCCACTTTAACGACCCCGGGTCTTTTGTGGGCTCTGTTGCAAGTTTCTGCTCATTTCTAGGCGTCCGAAGGTTATGTGTGGTGAGTCACCCAACACATCTTTTACGCAAATGGACCGACGTTTTACTTCCCCATCCGATAGAAGGCCAGGAGGATAAAGCGGGAATCGAACCCGCGCACTACAGCAACTTAGGGATCGGCAGCCGAAGTCGCTAACCACCGCGCCACGAGGCCTTTCTTGTCTAGAAGAGCTCAAAAATGTATAAAATGATCTAGTGGTTGTAAAAGAAGAAACACATTAGAGTTGAATTATTTCAGGAATCAATATTTCGGCTAAAACTCGTTTCTTCTTTTACAACCACTAGATCATTTTTTAACGTTTTTGGGCCCTTCTAGACAATTAAGCTCTACAAATAATTTAAATCAAAATAAATTGTTAAAGGAAAACTAATTGTGGCCAATTCTATCAAAAGTTATGGGCAAAAATGATTTAAAAATGCTCATTTTCAAATTGAGATTAAATGAGTTCAACAAAAAAGCTTCTAAGAGCGAGGTCAAATTCCACCACGCTTTTAAGTTATTCACATTTCAAAATGACGTCTTTTTCGTCGTATTATGGCTACAACTTTCTTTTAAAAGGTCCGATTTTCGCTCTTTTGGAAGATAAATGTGTGTTTTTATAAGCTCTACAAATGTCTGGAAGACATCAACTTGCTACGACATAATCCTGAGTTGATAAATTCAACAAACTCATTTTTTCATTAACACCATAAACTGAATTACAAAAATGGCTCCAAAAACTTTCCGTTTTAAGATAGAGCTTTGTGCTCTTGGCAGGGCCGTAGCCAGGATTTTTGTTCGGGGGGGGCTTGGGTGCAAAAATTCAAAGATTATAGAAACCAGCAAATTATTTATACCATCACTTGGTTTATGGTATAATTATTAAGATGAATTGTAAAATTGTAAAATAATGTGTGCAAAAATGTTTTAAAAGATTTTCTTCTTTAGTTTTCAATGACTTTATTGAAAAAACTCCTTCGTCAAGAGTTTTTCTTTGTTCATACAGCTAGTTTGTATTAAAGGAGTAGAGAGGAAAGTGTTTTTTTTTACATTTTCTTGAATTTTTTAATTGTAATTGAATTTCGTGAAATATTGTCGCTAAATTCAAAATTTACGTAACTTGAATAAAAATTTTGAAATCAAAAAAAAAATCCTGAAAATATATCGATTTATCAAACCATAAGTATTATATTTTTGTACTTTATACTGAGAGAAAAACCCACGAACAAACTGGTAAATTTTAACTATCAAATTTTAAACCGTCTGGATTTACGTGCTGTGTGATCACTATAACAGTGATTACTTACTGTGCATTTATTTTTTTTGCCGATAAAAAAATAAGTTATTTCTATGAATTCATAGACTTTAAAATATGTTGACTCTGGATATCTCTGAATAAGAAAGTTTTTAAGCATTTTTTGATACTCGTTGGTTGAAATTTAACGGTATATTCGATCGGATATTTTTTTTTGTAATTTCAAAGATAAGCAACACTGAAACGATACATTGAAATTTGAAAAAAAAAAACAGATCTTAATAAAAGGAAATTTTTAAATAAAATTTCAATGTATCGTTTCAGTGTTGCTTATCTTTGAAATTACAAAAAAAATAACCGATCGAATAAACCGTTAAATTTCAACCAACGAGTATCAAAAAATGCTTAAAGTCTTTCTTATCCAGAGATATCCAGAGTCAACATATTTTAAAGTCTATGAATTCATAGAAATAATTTATTTTTTTATCGGCAAATAAATGTAAGCTTTGAAGTGCTTATTTCATTAAAACGCAAAAATTAACATAATCAAATTTATTGAAAATAGTGTACGAACTGTTTAGCAAGTATTTTCAATGAAAATGATATAACAGCAACTTCAAGCAAAATTTGTATTGTTCTTATCGTGTAAGGACTAAGAACTATTGGAAATTGGTCTCTTAGTTCCTGAGACACATCTTTTTGAAATAAAAAATAAACTTGCACGATAAAAATTATAAATGCGAACACGATTAACAAATTAAAATCTTCAATTTACTTTTTTTATTTTGAAATAACTGTCAAAACTGAATTAATTTTTAAAATAAGTGTTGACAACCAATATGATTTTAAAAGATAAAGGAGGAAAATAATGTAAAAGTAAATTGGTTGAGCTGGTTATAGAAAAGACTCTCTGTATCTTTCTAAACAAAAAAAACACAAATGAAATCTTTTTTTGGATTTCTGGGATTTAACTAATAAAAATTTTGTTGAATAATAAAGAATTGTAACCATTTATTAGAATCGATGTTTATTCAAGAAATATCTTGACTTGGGAACAAAATCCTGCACATTTTATGGTTTAGAAATTTTATATTTAAGAAACCTTGCTAAATTAAAAATAAAGAAAACTGTATGTAAGAACTCATAAATCAATTAGATTTTTCCTGTAAATCTAATCTCAGTCTGCACTAGAATTCAAACATAAAAATATTTGAAGCATCAAAAAATTAAGATTAAAAAAACATAATTTATTGAAATGTTTGGATATTTTTTATTGAATATGTTTATTTTGAAATGATTCAAATTTATTTTTTTTTAAATTCAGGTAAAAGTAAAGAAAACTTTATGTAATAATTCTTAAACCAAGTAGATTATTCCTGTAAATCTAATCTTAGTCTGAATTTTGCTACAAGAACCATTCAAATGAAAATTAAAAAAAAAGTCCTGTATACGGAGACTCTTAAAACTCCATACAAAAAATGCTCAAGAAACAGTCAAGAAAAGATTTACGGAAAGATTTTGCTTTAGCGGTACGCAGCTGAAAAGAAACAGAAACAAAAAGTGGCATTTGATATTTTATTATGTGTTGATGAGATTTTGATTTATTTATTTGAATGCGACTGAGAATAACGTTTAAAAAAATGTATTCGCAAAAATAATATTGAAGAATTTCCTCATGAAGCCGACTGTCAAAACGCTGAATCTTAAAATGCCGAATATGTTAAGAATGGATTTTGGTTTTTGCTCAGAATTAAGTTTAAAATAAGAGAAAAGTCATTACAATAATCAATGGTACAATAATAGTATTTTTTTAAAATTTTGATATTTTTTTAATGTTGATTATTTTATTTATTTTTTAGTTTTTGATTTATTTTGTTGAATTTCTGTTTTTTATTAAATTATTATGTGTAATTGTTACAATCCCGTCCGTGTGGATCAATCGGACCGCGCATAGGACTCACAATCCAGAGTTCGCCGGTTCGAATCCCGCGGCGGGCGCTCTAAAATTATTTGTGTAAATACGAGTATTAGGTGTCGTCGCTCCGTGCTATACTTTCATACACTTAGGAGCCTAGGGTGGTGAAATCTAAAATTAAGAAATTTAAAAGTAGTAAAATTTTTAAATTCTCAATGGAATACCCGATTCGAGTGGTAGTTTGACGGTTCGCTCCATTAGAAATACATTGCTTACTACCAATCGCGTCGGGTACTCCATTAGACCGTTGCAAATATTATTCTAAACTTTATTTTACTAAACTCTGGCCAAAGTCGACAGGGTAGAGCAAACAATGAAAAATATAAAAAAAATACAAGCCATTGGTTTATCATTTTAAAAGTGTTTCAAAACCTCACTTTAAATCAGTACAGTTGTTTTGCTTCATTAGTTTTTAAAATATCTAGTTACTGGCGAAAAGCTTTTTTCGTGAAAAAAAAAATGCCACGGTTCAACGAAATGTTACAATAATTTCAAATATTTTTAAACGAGCCCAAACATGTCGTACATGATTATCAACGCAGGAAAAAACATTTCAAATTTGTTGTCGCTGCTCCTAAAAGGACTTAATCGAAATAAGTTATGAATAAAAAAAATAACTGTTTTCAGTTGATTAGACTTCCATTTCTATTGAAGCTGTGAAGCTATTTTCAAAAAAAAATATTATATTTGCTCTCTGCTGTTTGGCCAATTTTAAAAGGGTGGCAACATAAACTTTGGAAAATATTTACAATGAAATACAATTTAAAAAAAAATAATCAAGATATCTTACAATCTTCAAAATGGAAATTCTAATCCATAAAATCCAAAAATATGAAATGAAAAAGTTCCATAAAATCCAAAAAATTGTAACGAAAAAGTTTAAAAATGAATTATTTATCAGAAATTTAAAAATTTGAAAATGATGTTTAATTAATTTAATTTCTGAGTTTTTGAATCCAACACGCAGAAAAATAAGGCATATTTGAATCAACAAAACGCTTTGTTGATTTGAAAATCTTTATTTTTGTTGAATCAACACTAAACGTCAAAGCAGCTTTTTCGAAACAACAAAAGACTTTTGTGGAATTGAGAAAATCAAGGTTTGTTTCAACGCAAAATCGTCGTTGATTATATTCAACAAAAAAATTGTTGATTTAAACCTCGTACAGGCTGATTCTACAAAACATTTTTCTGCGTGAAGCTATAATTTTCTTCTTTTTTTTACATTTTGAACATTTTTATCATTTTATTTCTTGCTTCAAAAATCGCAAGCTCATGCGCAAAGCGAAAATTAGTTGATAATAAGGATTCACTTAGTTGAACTTTCGATTTTTGATATATTAAATAAAAAATGGAGAGTGGCTACGGTGGAAACAAATAAATGTGACCAAAAGTAAGCATTTTGGACGAGTGGATTCGGGAAAAAGGATCAAGAAAAAGTAATAAAAAATACACACAGATATTTTTTAAGCATTTTTCTCTAAGGTCTCAGATATGTTACTAACCATATTTTAAAACCAAAACGATAAAATTAGAAGTGTATTTCTGATAATAGTCGAAATTCACTCAAATGTTCTTCATACTAAATGATTTCGATTTTGAAAACAAAATCTGAATATTTTGTAGAAATTATGGCATTTTTTGAAAAATGTAGAAAAAATCATTTGTTAAGAGTATGAAGGTCCTCAAAAAGATAAGGGGTTTTAATGCAAATAAAGAAGGGTTATTAATTTTGCAGTCCAAATTCGACTAGCCGATTATCCAAATGTTCGAAGGACTTCGGATAATCGAATCATGAACAAATGAAATCGTTTTTTTATTTGCTTGCTTTTAACATCCAATTCGGCATCTGCAACCAGACATGCATCGGCACTATGAACTCTTTTTAACGGCACTCAGCTTGTTCTAGATGGCATTTTCGTTTAAAGCAACGTTATGCTTGTTGCTTGGTAAAAATCTATTGTTTTTGGCTTGAATAATGTTTAGAAAACATTGGTTCATTGGAAAACCCGATTTTAGCTATATTTTCATGTAAATGTTCTCTTAAGCTCTCAAGAAGAACTTCTCAAAAGCTCTTTGAGTGCAATTAAGAGTTCTTAACCTATATCTCAGTTGGGTTTCAAAATAATCTCTCAGGGTCTTCGGGAGCCTTAAAGACAAGCGTAATTAGCGTATTCTAATCACTGGCACAACATGCTGGGTATCATCTACGTGAAATGCCAAACAAGTTCTTCTAAAAGAGGAGTTAGAGCGGATGCATGTATGTCTGCAACCACATTTGAGTTAAATTTGAACAATATTTCTTGGCAACCATTTTTGCCGCCACTTTGAATCTAAAAATTCTAAATTATTTTATGGTTCTTCAGGAGTCATACTTAAGTTCGACAAACAAAAATAAGACAACGAGATTTAAGGATTTTTGCTCAAAAGTTATTAACTTCCGAAAATGGCCATTTTTGCGCAACATAACAAGTGCATTGCCAGGCAAGCTAGCACAGACATGAGTTTAAAAATTAATTATTTCTATGTAGCCCCGGATATTGCTATTTTCGAAGGCTAATAACTTTTTATCAAAAAACCCAAAAAATAAGGTATCTTCGGGAAAGTTTTTCCAATTTTAAAGAAGATATTAGTTATGAAATTTGGTAAGAACTGGGTAGGTTTTGCGCCTTCCACAGGTCAAAAACTGAAACAGTTGCTTTTCTCCATACATTTTGACGATTTTTCTCAAACTTGGTGGTCAGTGGTCAGAAAAAGCTCAAATTTGGAACTTAGGCTAGTGATGGGTCAATCTTTGATTTTAGGGGGTAGCCTCAAGTAAGCCCAGATTTGGACCACCCTAACCAATGTAATGCTAAAACTACGAGATAAATGAAACGTTACTGAATTTGAACATAGTTCCAATCTGCAGCTCAATTTTTAAATATTGGATCCATAATCTACGAAAACTGAGCTCGGCAGTGGACAGGCAAATTACTTAGTTTGATCAATCTATTCTTGATTCACTATCTTACAAATTATTTCTGTGGAGAGAACACACAATCATTGTATTAGGATTATTTTTAAGGTAGTACACACAATCATTGTTTTGAGATTTTTTTAAGGTAGTACAATTTAAAAAAAAATTGGGAAAATTTCGGGGCTGCAGCCCGGTAGCCCCCCCCCTGGCTACGGGCCTGGCTCTTGGGCAAAGTTGCTCAGAATGGTGTTCCCTACAACTTTTCTCAAGACATCAAAGCGCTATCTCGTCATCCCGCCAGAATAAACATTCTGAACCAACCTAAAATGTGAACCACCCTAATGTCCACCATATCAAAAGATGCCCCTTTTGACCCTGATCCTTTGTCCCGAAGACACCATCAATTTTGTCACGCTAGATTTCGGTTACGGACCACTGTGCAGTGATGTTGAAAATAAACACTTCAGTGGCCAAAATGTCTCAAAAAGTTACCATTTTGAAGAAAAAGCATCTTTTTATGGGTTAAATGCCATTTTAAATTCAAATGCACAGCTTTACTGTTACGTCCAATCAAGCTCATATTTGGGATTTGGGCTCAGTATACCCACCGGAACAAACCTCTGAATGCATAAAAGTCATTTTTTTACATCCTAATGCATACATTACGACCGTGGAAACTAGACTTCATGCATGTTACTATAAACAAATTGTAACCCGTCTTTTTTTGCAGAGCATACCCAAATAAATTTTTAAAGATTTTCTGCTCCAACCCGTCGCAACCTTAAAGTCGCCGAATTATGTACAATCTCTTCAAATTTCTTCCACCTAATTAGTCCTTTGGCCCAGTAAGATCAACACACCATCCATCCGGCCAAGTTTACAGCTCAGCTCAGCAGCAGTGCTAACAAAGTAATTAACACCAGCTCGCTTGGATGAATTTCCACCCCGAAAATGATCCATCATGACTTGGCTGAGCTGTGCTGTGCGTGTTGCATCACAACCGACCATGAGAGACGCGCGCTGGTTCTACTGGCAGCAGCTGTCCGGTGCACAGGTCTTCGCACAAGAAGAAGATTAGGGACGTGACGGTGACAGCCCAGCGATGACATTGACGGAAGAATGCGAAGAAAGAGCTGGCAGCCCTTTTTTTTGGTTTATTTACTATTGTGATAGCGGGTTGGCAGTGATGGCAGGATTTTAAAACTTTTTGTTTTTAGTTTTGTCAACTTACAGTCGAATAAAAACTGCATAATTTGTCAAAAACAAAACATTAACAATAATTATTGTCATGATTATTTTCTCTTCCAGTGCTGCCAGCTTCCAAACGTATAACAATTCCGCACCTACTCAGTCACTTGTGTAAAAGATGTTTTTATTCCAAGCCAGGATGACGAAATAATTCCCGTTATCGCGATACCCCAGATTCGTGGCAGTAAAACTGGAAAAGCTCTCAAGTTGGCCATGGGATTGTGAGAGCAGCTTTTCCGCCACACCCAGTGTTGCCGGGAATCATCATCCCCCCTCTGTGTTGAAAAAGATGTTGTTCAAAAAAGTTGTTCCCGCACACACAGAATTGCGATTTCGGCTCGGGCTGTGGAGAGGTGACAAAGTAGGCGCGGGGTGGAAAACTGACTTTCGCAGAAGTTTGTAATGAAAATTTCGCTCAAAAGTACGCCGATAAGTTTTATTAATTTTGCTCAACATTCAAAAGTTAGTTGAACGATGCGGTGGCGGTGGTGGCATCGGTTGGTTTGCTCAATCCTTCACCTGGTTTCTGTGGGGCAAGATTTGGCTGGGGAAACGACGACGGTTCAGTTTCGGAAAGTTACGCGGCTTGCTTTTCTACCTGGTTGATTCGATGGATTCGGAAATCTTTGTGTTCTTAGATGGGGAGATTCTGGGAGACGAAAAGTTTTCGGCAAAACTTATGCAGCGAATTGTAAAACATTGTTTCAAGCAATTAAAGGAATCTTTGCACAACTTTTACTGGCGCGATTTCACAATAAAGTTCCTTGAAGGATTTCTGAATTTGAAAGTTGACAAGAATTGTGATGTTGTTTGTCAAGCTTGTTTACATAGTTTTTAGAAAAGAAATTATATATTAGTAAGCTTTTCTCAATTTATGAGATTGTAAATCATTCTTGTTTCAAATATGTAAACTAAATCTAAATTAATCCCATAATCATTTATAAATAAATCACGACATGAAATCTAACAAAATTTATTAGTTTGACAACTAAGTACCAAGTTTCAAATTTTTTAACTTGTTTTAGGGGACAAAAACCGCAGGTTTTGAGCATGAGTGAAGTATGGACACAGAATTTGCCTCCGAGTTGTGATTAAAAAAAAATATTTGCAAAGAAAATAGAAAGTTTTGTCAAACTAATTTGGTTTTCAGTTTGTAATGTAAAACCAAATTTGCAGTCGAACATTTCAAATAAAATTGCCTGAGAGACTAGCCTGTCCCATTTTGAGGTCATGTCGAGGAATTTCAGGTGCTCACTTCTTAAATGATAGATTATGATGTTAGGAACAATGTTTTCTTAGACAAGAAAAAATAATAAAATACTTTCTCGCACCCCCTAGTCGATTTACTGAAAAAAGTCACTTATTTGAATTTTCTAAAATCGCTTGGAATCAATACAAAAACTGTTTCGATGTGTATTATCTTCAAATGATAGGTTTTTGTCCATGCACTATCAATATTGGACCAAAATTTAAGTTTTGACTCTGGCGGATTTGTGTCGAAAATCGCATTTTTTCGAAACTTTTTCAGAAATGTTCATTTAATTTAGGGTAGCCTTTTTCTCAGTAAAACCAATACATGCAGCTTGTAGGAAATTTCATGGCGAACATTTTTCTCTGAGAAAATGAGATGCGATATTTGAGTTTTAGTGAGGAAAAGTGCCAATTTTCAAAATTTCTCAGAATTCAGAAGCAAGGCCTACTAATTGCACGATGTAGCAAGCATATGTCTCAAAGGTCAGGGTATGCTTTTTTATAGTAATTATGGCCGCTGAATCCGAATCTGAAATCAAATTTCGTGTAAACAGTGATGTTTTGCAGCTACACCCTTTTGGAATGTTATTTGCGTGTTTAAGAGGCAGTTTTTGTAAATATTGATCGGTTTGCTTTAGAGGTCGTATCGAGGTGCTCCGATTTGGATGAAACTTCCAGTGTTTGTTTGTCTATACATGAAATGAACTCATGCCAAATATGAGCCCTCTACGACAAAGGGAAGTGGGGTAAAAAACATAAAAAATCTTAAAATTAAATTGCTCGCATTTTAGTAAAACTTCATCAATTCCCACTCTCTTAGATGCATTCGAAAGGTCTTTTGAAGCACATCAAAATGGGCCATAGACATCCAGGATTGGTTTAACTTTTTCTCATAGCTTTTGCAAATTACTGTTAATATTTTTTTTTAAACCTCAATATCTTTTTGCAACAGCCTCCAACACCCATACTCATTTAGTTCAAAAGTTAAGGAATTTCATGGACTATAAGCCTACGGTAATAACTTTTTGGCCAATCACAGTTTTTCTCATAGTTTTTCGATTTTTCTATAACAAACATTTTACAACGTTAGTTATTGTCCTGTAGGCATCCATAGCGGCACTTTTTAGTCTCACTTATGTCATATTTGAAATCCTCAGAAAATTCAAACTTCATTGCCCGTTTTACCCCACTTTCCTTTGTCGTAGAGGGCTCATATTTGGCATGAGTTCATCTCATGTATAGACAAACAAACACTGAAAGTTTCATCCAAATCGGAGCACCTCGATACGACCTCTAAAGCAAACCGAGCAATATTTACAAAAACTGCCTCTTAAACACGCAAATAACATTCCAAAAGAGTGTAGCTCCAAAACATCACTGTTTACACGAAATTTGATTTCAGATTCGGATTCAGCGGCCAAAATTACTATAAAAAAGCATACCTGACCTTTGAGACATATGCTTGCTACATCGTGTAATTAGTAGGCCTTGCTTCTGAATTCTGAGAAATTTTGAAAATTGGCACTTTTTTCCTCACTAAAACTCAAATATCTCGGCTCTGGAGTGTCGAAATTGCATTTTCTCGGAGGGAAAAATGTTCGCCATGAAATTTCCTACAAGCTGCATGTATTGGTTTTACTGGGAAAAATAGGCTACCCTAAATTAAATGAACATTTCTGAAAAAAGTTTCGAAAAATGCGATTTTTCGACACAAATCCGCCTGGGAGAGTCCAAAACTTAAATTTTGGTCCAATATTGATAGTGCATCTTAATCTATGGACAAAAACCTATCATTTGAAGATAATACACACCTGATCGAAACAGTTTTTGTATTGATTCCAAGCGATTTTAGAAAATTTGTTCAAATAAGTGACTTTTTTCAGTAAATCGACTAGGGGGTGCGAGAAAGTATTTTATTATTTTTTCTTGTCTAAGAAAACATTGTTCCTAACATCATAATCTATCATTTAAGAAGTGAGCACCTGAAATTCCTCGACATGACCTCAAAATGGGACAGGCTACTGAGAGACATTGAAGATAGATCCTCTGATTGCTGAAATACTGTGAATAAAAGAAAAGGAAACACAAAAATGACAATATCTCAGCAAATAATGGTCCAATTTTCAATATTAAAAAATGAAACATTTTTTTTCAAAATTTTGGAATCAAGAACAACATTTTAGATGGGCGTAATAATAATTTCTCGGCTCTTTAAAAAACACGTGGAAAATTTTTTTGAAATCTCAGGATACACAGAAAAAAATCAATTCTCGCAATCATGAATTAAGTTCACGAATGAGAGAACTACGAAAGAATTTAGTCATGAGTATGGTGCATTTACACCATAAACGTGCATATATTCTTTCGTGGTTCTCGCATTCGTGAATTCAATTCACGATTTCGAGAATTGATATTTTTCCGTGTATTTGCATCAATAGTTTTTCCGTATTTGTGAGCCTAATGGGTTCGTGAATATAAAAAATATGTATCTTGAGATAGGATTTTCTAATCGATTTGGTATTTTTGGTAAAGTTTTAGACTATAATAAGGAGTGTCCTTAAAAAAGAAGTACCGTAAAACGGGGTGACTTTGATAGGTTTTAGAATTTTCCGCAAACTTAAGAGTACAAATTAAATACGTACGGAATGGTATGGAATCATTCTGACCGTGATAGAGAAGTGTTTTCATAAAACTATGAAAAGTTTAAAAAAGTTAGTTGACTATAATTAAGAAAATGTTAATAAATAACATTATTTTCATATTCTCAAAGTGTCATGATTTTCTCAATGGACCTGATTTCGAATAAAAAAAATGGACTGCAATGCAGTCTTTGGACAATTTTCCACTAGGAGAAGGTAAAATAAGTTTGTAAATAATTGACAACAAAAAAAAATAAATCTCCCAATTTATAGGCATTTTTAGTAAAACAAATTTCATATAAAATGTGAAAACTTTTGATTCTTACTTCGATTTCAGTTTAAAGTGCAATATGATTCGATAGTTTTATGAACAAAACTAGTTTTAACAAATTTTAGCCAATATTTTGACCTTATAAAAATTTACCTAAAATTTATATGTATTTTGTTAAAAAGCTTATAAACATAGTTAACTAATTTTAAACATGGATTTTTGTTCGGGGCTGGCCGATATGTTTGCAGTGAACTGTATTTGGTTTTGTGTCGGATTTGCAGCGGGACCGCAGGATGGTGGCAAACACCGTGAAACTTGTTTTTTTTAGTTTATTTCTCCTTCTTCTCACTCTCCTGCATCACTTCACTACCCTAAAGTTCCTTTCTCCTGCTGCAATGTTGCCTCGTTGGCGGTTGGACGTGTTCTGACGCGCGGTTCGCGGGTGGCGTTTGACGTTCAACTGTCAACTGTCTGTTCATCTACAAAATGTGATGATGGAATAATATAATAAATTCGAATTTTCAGCACAATTTGACATTAACAAGTTTGAACGTTTTAATTATAAATCCTAAAAAATCAAATTGGAAGATTTGAGGAATACAAATACAAATATCATCTCTTTCAGTAAAATATCTATTAAATCTTTGACCAGTGCTGTCAGTTATGATGATTGGTGGCAGCTGCTAAGCCGAACATATTTTCTGCAACCAAACAAAGCCCAAACATTCCTGAACCTGATAACGATGCAAGGGCCATAAAACCAAAACCACTTTCTACCACCATTTTGTCCGCAAAATTTCTGCCCCGAATCCTGCCCATCTGTCCTTATGCGTAATCCGTCGTAAAACAGTTGGCAACCTGTTTCGGTGACCGGACCCGTTCCGGAGCTAATCCATCCCACTTTTATCGCTTGCTTGATAAAGTAATTACTTATCAGCTTAAGCACGCACACACTGCTGCCCGTCCCCCCTTTTAGAAACGCCCTCTACTCCAAAAGCTAACCCACCCTTCAGAAATGCCCATCAAGGCGCGGACCATTTTGTCCCGAAAACGGATGGAACCGGTGGAGAGGGTGGGTGGCGACGACGGGTCATCTGGAAATAAAGCAGATCTCCCACTCTCATAAAATTTCCATTTCCTTTAACAGCCTCGCATAAACGTGAACTCTGTTTCTTTTCTCTGAATGGAACCTCCAAACCTGCAGCAGCGGCAGAGCTCTTCCGGGGGTGACCGGAAGTGGAATCCGAGGGAAGCATGGGTTCCGGACGACGACGACGACGACGGATACCCATCATAAATGTGGCCTGGCCGTCCGAGCAGCAATTCCCTTTTGACACCTCGTTACGAAACTGGCCGCCCCAGCTGCTGGTATTGGCGGACACGCAGTAGGCCTTGAGTGGTCAAAGAGATTTGTGGATTTTGATGGGAACACTGAAATGTTTTCAAGTCTTCTAGTCTACAAATCATTAATTTTACAAAACTTCAAGTCTTATTTTTCATTAAGCCCATTCAAGTGTTCCGATATCTGGGCGATCCTTCGTGTGGGTGTATCTCTTTGCAGCCCCAAATTGGACGCGGACTGACACAAACCCACTTACGCACACCAAATGGTTCTTCCATTGTTGTTATCGTTGCTGTTGTTGTTGTTGCGTTTGCTGCTACCGCCATTGTTATTGTTATTAATGTAGCGAACGTCAATGTGGTGATGATGTGAAGGATGCTGCGTCGACTGGCCGCCCGTCCTCGTTGATGATGATGATCTGGTTGTGCCGAACCGAATCTGTTGAGCCAGCAATAAAGCCCGAAAAAGAGTCAGCAGCAGGGAAGAACGGGCGGCTGCCTTTGCGGTAATAAAAGCCGTGTTTATAACGATTCCTCCGCTTTTGTTGTGACAGCGAGTGAGGGGAGGGTGCTCATCAAATCGTGACCCTGGGCGGGGTCGTCGTGAAGTTGGAGGTTGAGTAGGTTGATGGTTGTATATCATCTCTGGAACCGGAATGAGTTTAGGCGATGTGAAGACTGCGTGTACGTTCGACACAGAGAAGAAAGTTCAGATAAAGGTGATTGGATTACCAGATTTTGGGGTGAAATTTGAACTTTTATATTTATTTTAAATATATTTGCCGGAATGACAAACAAATCTTTAGAATGGTCTGGTTTAATAGGCTTCGAAAATTTACAACGAGATCTACGACCCCATTTTTGTCAGTTTTGAATTGTTGATTTGGGCCGCCTTAAATCTTAAATTTAAAAGTTCTAAATCTTTCTAGCATAGTTTGAGGGTCATACTCAAACTCGGCAATCAAACATATTTTTTATTATCAGCGAAATTTGTTTTTTGGAAAGTAAATACTGATACCGGACAACCATGCAAATTTTAGGCCAGATATAAAAGTTTTAATTGTTTCCGAATAGTTTCAAATAGCTGTCCCAATTAAACTCATGTGTTGGAGGTGCCCCAGTTGACGGTCCTAATAGTTGTAAAATTTTCTCAATTTTCTGTACATACAACAATGGCATTTTATTAGTGAACAGTTATTGAGAAGCTGGAGGGCTGGCGAAATCTTGGTGAGGACTTTCCATTATTGTACTGTACTTAAATTAACTTAATCTGGAGATCAATAATGGACGCTGCAAATTCCCGGTGAGTTTGTTCCAACTCGGAACTTTTTTAAAATGCTGCATGTTCAAATTGTTAGGGTTTTTTTTCTGCACATCTTTTTGAATTTCTGGAATGCTCTAGTTGTAATTGTAATTGTATCAGGGCAAGGATGTTTACAAACCGGAATTTTAAATTAGGACAAGTAAAATTAAATAGTTACAAATCGTGTACACACAAAAAACTAACATTGATTCATTAGAAACTTTCGATAGATTTTGTTTCGTGTTTATTTCTTCAATTCTTCTTTCTATTATCTCAAAAAATGTTTATCTTACCGCAACATCCAATAAAACGACAAATTTAAAATGTCTTCGAGCTCGGACGCGCAATAATTCTTCAAAACTTAAATCATTCAAATATGCAAAATCAATCCTAAAACAAATCACACATTAAAATGTTGATATTCCAGCATACATATTTTCAACAGATAAATTATTGATTAGATTTCAATAACGTCAAAGATACTTTAAGTGAACACAGGATAAATTCTATTTTTGCACTTTACAGCCGGCTGTACAAGTTTAATCAAAATAATTTAACATTGATGCAAGTCTTGCCAAAATACAAACAATTAAATTATTTTCAAACTGACCCGCAATACCTCTCGAGGTGTATCCTAGGATTTACCTTATTCTACTAACATTGAGTCCAAAACCTCCCTACAAACATCTATACCACTAAGGTGACGCAGGGATCCTTGCGCACTTTAGATAGGTGTTTACTAACATTCCTTCCGCTCCCCAAAGGATAGCTTGTACCCGGCGAGGACCCCCTTATGCCCTGGGCTGTATTACACACTCATCAAAGGATGAAGACATGGTATCTCCCGTGTTGGATTATTGTTCCGGATGAGGGTCTAACCGAGGGTCTAACACAACCATACCAAACAGAGGGATAAGCGTTGTGGAGCCATCCGTGGATAGGGCGTCCTGAAATGCTAATGCTAATGCTAATACAACAATGGCATTTTATTAGTTTCTTTTTTTTCTCACTAGTCTACAACTAGGGCAACACTAATGTCCTCCAGGATGTACACATGGTACCACATTACTGGATCAGATCAGCACGACGTCGTTCGTTTCATTTTACACTTCGTCGCCGTCGTGCTAACTTGTTGTACGTGCATTTTGGGCCAAATTGAGTTAAGAACGCCATTCTGTGCAGCTCACAATGCCTCACCTTTTGACCTTCTCAAATCCCCAAAATATGATTTCAGTCCTAAGATATTCAACGAAATTTGAAAAAAAAAACTCCGTGCATTTTTGTCACTTTACACATAAAAGTAGTTTCAATCTTGTCGTGCTATCTTGTCACTCTCTGAAAATTGATGTAAGTGCGACAACTGGCCAAAGAGATTTCAGGTCAGAAAGCGTTTGACACACGTACAAGTTAGACTACCGTAAACATTTGTAGTTATAACTTGGGACTCCAGCAACCAACTTCAACCAAACTTCGGGACAATGCACAGAATGGTCAGCCAAACAAAACGTGTTTGTTATTGTTTACATTGCGTGCCTTCGTTTTCGTTAATTCAAGGTCAAACATTAAAGCGCGTTTTTCTCAGAAAGTCGAAATGGCGGTTGCGACAATATAGCACAAGGACGTCGACTTTCCCTTCAACTCGAATCAATTGTCCATCGCCGGCGCAACGCGTGTGTTGCCGCGGGGTTGAGGGGCTAAATCGAGTTCGAATTGAATCGCCCGCTGAACTGGAACAAAAAAGCAATAAAATAAACTTCAAGCCGGCCGTGGCTGCTGCCAATAGGTCGCACAATAGATACGATTCCGCTGTCCCACTGTCCTTCTGGACCTTTTCGGAGGAAGCTGGCAGCACTGCACATAAATTAAATTCTGAATAACTCTTTGGTGGTTTTGCGATCGCTGCGGCACACAAATGAATTTCAATTCGAAGCTGCTCCTGGGCTGACGTCAACCGCCACCACCGACCGCAGCCCATCTGTGTGCGTGTGTGTGTGAGTGTGTGTCACAACGAGGACGACCTCTTCCTGGTGTCTATTACAGTCAGTCATACGAGAACACAACCCCCAGCGTCTACACCGACTGCACCCAAATTTGTGTCAGAGGAACGCTTCCCCCAGTTGGAACACGCGTCATGTGTGTGTCTGTGTGTGCGCGGGTGGGTATGAGTGCGAGAGCCCTTTCTCTGTTTGTCGATCACAAACAGACATTTTTGATCCGGTCGGACAGCTACGAATCCAGGAGTGCATCCTGACCAGCGTTGCCACAATTACAGATACTTTTGGCACAGACCAAACACTCAAACGAATTATTTTTACAGTTAAAATACACTTGAGTAGTTTTTGTAAACTGCACTAAAAAGATAAACATTTTTGCATCTTTTTACTTGTTTAGTTTTTGATAAAAATGTTTTTCTTTAAAGTTATACTTGATTGAGTGTTTGGTATGTGCCAAAAATATCTGTACGTGTGGCAAGCCTGATCCTGACTCCCGGTCCGGGGTGATTTCGTTGAATTTGTAACTTTTAATTTTTCGACTGAAGCATATCTGTTACCTGAATTTGATGGATAAATTTAATTGCTTTTTCCTGTTACGGAATTAACTAACACAAATTTGAAATATAGATTTCCCGGTACTTTTAGTGTCGCCTAGAAAGTTATCTATTTTAAGTTTGAACTCAACGTTAACTTTCACTAGAGGAAGTCGTTCGCCCTTTTGGAAAGTTACTACGAAATTTTTTGTACTTGCCAAGCATTTTATTAACATTAATTAAATAGACTTTGATTTTTTTTTTGCATTTTGCCTTCCTCACCTCAATGAAGAAAGGCTATTCAAAAAACTTTATCAACGGGTCCAAAATATTGAAGATCTAACAACCTTATCAAAAGTTATAAGCACTTAAGTGTTATTTAAGCACTTTTTGGAGGCAGGATCCCAGATATTTCGATGAAAAAGTTATCCGGATTTATCATGCGACCCATCGTTGGATAGGTTATTAGAGAATCTTGTGAATCAGACAGATAGATTTAAGATCTGAAACCCTTTATTCAAAAGGTTTCATTGGAATTCACTTTACTAATGTGAGGTAAGCATTAAGCAACTTTTCTTTACTTCAATCCCCAAAATACATATTTTTTATTTTCGTTTTTATGTATGCTTTAGGGGACTAAAATCGCCTATTTTTCGGTTGAGTTCAGGATGGTACAAAATTAAATGCAAATACCAGACATATGAATTTTCGAAAGAAGTGATTCCTGCTCAAAAAATGTAAAATAATGTCTAACAAAATGTTTAGACTTAAAATCAATCAAGCAATCGAAAATGACATGCACCGTTTTCAAGTTAAATATAGTGTATGGAGTTTTTTTTGCAGTGGTTCCATTTTATACAACTAAAATACACATCTTTAGGATGTCCAATTTTCCTCATTGACTTTATTGTTTGGACTGATTTTTGAGATACAGCTTCAAATTGGATTTTAAAAAGCCTTTAATTCAAAAAGAAAAAAAAAATCCCGGAAAAAAATAATTCCCGTTTCCCGGGAAATTTTTATTTTTTTCGGGAATTTCCGAAATTCCAGCAGAAGTATACATTTTCCTAAATATTTTTTTTTTAAATTTGCAAATAATAATAATGAAAAAACTCAACTTTATTTTATTTAATTCAATTTGCTGTTGTTATTGAACTTATCAGTTGGTCTAAAATTTTCAAATCAAGGTTTATTTAAGGTATAATTGATTAGTGAAGCTTTCACAACTGTTTGAAAATCTCGCTCCAAATATTTAAAAACTTTGAGTTGGAAACTCATAAAAATGATACACTCAACCCTCGGTGGTTGGTCACTTTTTAGTTTGACACTTTTTTAGTGTGTACCCTGTTGGTTGGTCAAAGTCAATCTTAAAAGTGACAAACTGTCACTTTTTACACGGCGCTCACGCACACTATTAAAACAAACGTTTGGTAATGTGTGTGAACTCCGCGTAAAAGGGGTGTCAAACTAAAAAGTGACCCCGTTCGTTTGACAACAGTTGGTGTCAAACCATCGGGGTTTGAGTGTATTTCTAGTGAAAAAACAGATTTTTAAGGTAAAATAAATGCTTACCTATTTATTCATGAGCTCATAAGCTGAGATAAAAGATTTGCCAACGTAACCATATTTTCCTCTTGATTTTTTTTTTGCATTTCAACTTATCGTCTCAATATTATTCTTTATTCAATTTTCTAAAACTAATCACAGAACCATATTTAATAGTAATTTTATGGTTTTGAAGCAAGGATTTAGTTTACTCGCTGTCCAAACACTGTGATTTGAAAAATAAAGATAACAAAAATATTGATAATTATTTTTTTGATATTTTGTACGTCTAAAATTATTATTTTGTATGGGTAATTCTCTACCAACTCACACGAAATCGGGAAAAGTTGCCCCGACCCCTCTTCGATTTACGTGAAATTTTGTCCTAAGAGGTAACTTTTGTCCCTGATCACGAATCCGAGGTCCGTTTTTTTATATCTCGTGACGGAGGGGCGGTACGACCCCTTCCATTTTTGAACATGCGAAAAAAGAAGTGTTTTTCAATCATTTGCAGCTTGAAACGGTGATGAGATAGAAATTTGGTGTCAAAGGGGCTTTTATGTAAAATTAGACGCCCGATTTGATGGCGTACTCAGAATTCCGAAAAAGAACGATTTTTTCATCGAAAAAAACACTAAAAAAGTTTTAAAAATTCTCCCATTTTCCGTTACTCGACTGTAAATTTTTTTTGAACATGTCATTTTATGGGAAATTTAATGTACTTTTCGAATCAACATTGACCCAGAAGAGTCATTTTTTCATTTAGAACAAAATTTTTCATTTTAAAATTTCGTGTTTTTTCTAACATTGCAGGGTTATTTTTTAGAGTGTAACAATGTGCTACAAAGTTGTAGAGCAGAGAATTACAAAAAAATGATGTATATACATTAGGAGTTTGCTTATAAACATCATGAGTTATCGCGATTTTACGAAAAAACGTTTTGAAAAAGTTACTTTTTGCGTTTCTCTTTGTTTCGTCGTCCGTGTCTGTCGCGGGTGACCATGAACGGCCATGATCAACGACGACCAACATTTTCAAAACTTTTTTTTCGTAGAATCGCAATTACTCGTGATGTTGATAAGAAAACCCCTTATCTATATACATCATTTTTTGTAATTGTCTGCTCTACAACTTTGTAGCACATTGTTATACTCTAAAAAATAACCCTGCAAAGTTAAAAAAACACGAAATTTTAAAATGAAAAATTTTGTTCTAAATGAAAAAATGACCCTTCTGGATCAATGTAGATTCGAAAAGTACATTAAATCACCACTTCGTAACTTTCAAATGTCCCTATCATGCTAGTCAATCACAGCGCCGGCCACAACCAGTGGTAAGACACGGGGAAGTGGATGGGAATGTTAGTCCGATACTTGAGTGGTGAAGACCGCTAAATCGACTGCGTCTTCGACAAAGTATCACGTGAGATTTGAGGGGGTTAGTAAGATGGGTGTGAAGCCAGGATTCACCGTGGTAAGTGATGTGGCCGGTCAAAGTTATTTATAGTCTTTAATTCATCGTATGTTCTTAGATTCATCTTGAAAGCTTTCCAATTCGGTTCACCAAGCTTTTTGTGGTGAATTCTGGTCGTGTTGAAATTTCAATATTCGCCTAACGAGTATGAAACCAGTAAGTTTTTCATGAATTCAACTTTGCATTCAATATTGCAGGTTCACAGATTCCTTCTAGTCAACTAAACCTCGATGGTCTGGTGGTTAGCATTTTTGTATGCTGACCCAAAGGACGGGGGATCGAACACCACCATGAGCTAATGAATTTTTCGTTCATATTCAAGTGTTCACAATTCCTTCCTTCCATAATTTATCGATAGGAGCAGATGGGAATCGAACCCAGAACCTTCCAATTACAAAGCGAACAGCGCAACCATTCAGCCACGCCTACCCCCTTCAAAACACGATCTGAACAATTTTCGATAAATTTTAAATTTGCGAAGAATTCCCGGGATTTCCGGGAAATTTGTTGAAAATTTCCCGTTTCCCGGGATTTCTTTAACCCTGGAAAATTGGACGCTCTATTTCGAGGTAAGGCTAAAATCCTGCTCTTAAAAAACTTGTTATTAAAAGCTTGAAGACTTTCATGTATACATATCGACTCAGAATTCAATCCACTTTCATGTATACATATCGACTCAGAATCGAAAACTAAACAAATCTCTCTCCCTCTCTCTCTCTCTCTCTCTCTCTCTCTCTCTCTCTCTCTCTCTCTCTCTCTGTGTATGTTTGTGAGTGACCAAAGTTCTCACTGAGTTTTTTCGGCGCCAATTTTGATCAAACTGGTCCCATTCGATTTGGTTTTGGGTCCCTTACACCGATATTGCATTGTTTGAAGTTTCGATAAATAGTTCAAAGTTTACTATGCACGACTTTTCAAACGGGTCAAAAACATTGAAGATCTGGCACCTCTGCCTCAAGTTATGCCCACTTAAGTGATATTTATGTAGTTTTTTGAAGCCGGAACTCACTTAAATGTATGTAAACTTTGTCCGGATCTATCATCCGACTCATCGTTGGTTAGGTAATCGAAAGACCTTTCCAGAGAGATCAAAATATTGATGATCTGGCAACTTTGTCTCGAGTTATGAGCACTTAAGTCAGGGGAAAACAAAGTATAGCCCGCGGGACAAACGTTGCCCGCGAGGTTTTTTTTGTGGCCCAAGCCAAATCAAAAGATCCGGCTTTCATAAATGCATCAATATCACGTAAGCGGCCATAACTTGAGAAAGGGTTGCCAGATCATCAAGCTTTTGGGCTGGCTTGGAAGGTCCTTTCAACGACAGGTCGACACACAGCCAGTATGTATATGTTAAGGTGGGGCTACGAGCGTTCTGTGAAAAGTTCATTTTCAATCCAATTCAACTAGTGTTTCATTACAATTTAACAGTTTTGCTCTAGGATGTTATAGGAAAGGAATATATAAGGAATTCAACCCTTTTGTCTTTGTCGTCACCACGAGTAACCCTTAGCCACCACGTGCCACGTGCATGGTTCCTGTTCTTCTTCTTCCTGGGAATTCTGATTTCTGGTGGTGCCCTGAACCATCACTGATTGTGAAGTCAAACAGAATGATGCGAATGCACACGTGTGGTCCACCGCCTTCTCCTCTTTCCGACCTCCAAAAATCCAAATCCGAGGCGACCGCCGCCGCCTTCATTTGCCCGGGATTTCCGGGTGCACTAACAATAAGACGAAAGGACATGGTGCTCCTCTGGTGATGGTTTCCTGTGGCGGACCGGCAGAGGGTCTTCCGAAAGCTGGGAAATGCAGAAATCCGTGGGAAATCAGCGGAGTTCAACCGGGCTGGTCGGACGGTAAACGTGGGGTGCCAACGGAACATGTCTGCACGGAAAAAGCCACAGCAGCAGCAGCAGCTGTAGTGGATATTCCATAGAAATGTGCGGTTTTGTGAAATTTGCATGATTTGTTGTTTGTTTCCTCAAATTATGTATGAGCATTTAAAAATATCTTTCTGATGAAATTTACTTATCATCTGGGGTGAATCGGGATACATGTTTTAATTTGTTACTTTTTTTTTCTTAATAATTCGTTATAACAGTGTAGTCCATTTTACAGGTTTTGCTGATTCTTCAAAAGATTATTCAAAAGTTTAATAAAAAATTCATGTACTTTTAAAATATATTAAAAGCAACTTCGTCAATTGAACTGAAATTTCCCAGCAATGTCCTTTCGACTTTTCGTTACCGTCTGTGAAAAGAAAAGAATGCAATTTTGGCAGTGCCGGGCAAAAGAAATATTTACCAAAAAGCTTCGAGCATAGGATTCGAACCAATGACGACGTTGGCGGTGGACCTTCTCGCAGCCAAGCCAGGACCTTTTACACTTAATTTGAGCGAAATGTGGCCAGCGATACAGTCAAAAGCAGCAGCACCAGGTTTGGACGGGGAATCCTTTTCGGAATTGCACACCCACAAGTCGCAGTTACAGAACAAAGAGTCCTGGTCCCTTGCCGGGAGGCTGCGCCAGCAGAATTCTGAGGTCAAGAGCAGCAGCTAAAAGAAGACTAAAAAAAAACTGAACGTTGAATGGTTTTGCAGGAAGGATTTATTTCGCAGCTCGGTTGAAATATTACAGCAAATAGTAATAAATTCCCGGGGAAGGGTTTTGTTTTATGAAATATTCATGGGTTGACCCATTCCAACCCGACCACCCCCCGCGGAAAGGACTGACTGCAGCAGGTGGGGACTGGCCAGAAGGTTTTGAGTTTTAAGAACATGCTGAGAAGGGTGCTGCTGCTGCGTGGGAAAAAGTCAGGGAAAAATATTGTGTGTTGCTCTTGGCAGTGAACGGGAATTTTTTGTTTCGCGTTGGAGATGCATATTTTGCGCGCTTTTGAATAATATGTTATAAAAATGTGATGCGTCAGCTGAGAGCTTAAAATTAATATTGTTTTTTCAGTTATCGATGTTCAAACACATTTTAAATTACTGATTTGATGACTTTTGACTGACTAGAGCAGGGGTGCTTAAAGTTTTTGGAGGCCGGGCCAATTTTGAAGCTCAAATTAGCTTGCGGGCCAAATGAGATATATAAAAATTTATAGTATTTCAAATTATAAGGCTAGAAAATACATCATTCAGCTGAAATTTTTATTTTTGTATTTTTAAAAGTTTTTGTCAATTAAAAATAATAGAAAACATAGTATGGCTTTTATATGTATTGTTTATTTAAATTGTTTTAGGAATTTGACAAAAAATATGGTTTGATCTGAATTTACTTGTGTTCTCAATACAATTTTAAAGTTTTTTTTTTTATATTTTGAAAATGGCGGCATGTTTTTTGCCTTTTTTGCAGCGGCGTAATTTTTTCTTCTTTAAATTTAGTGTAACTAAATCGATTAAAACCCAGAATTACAACATTTCAACAAAAAAAATGTTAGAAAATGTTTTAAGCACCCGTAAAGTTGAATTGCAAACATTATTTTCAAAAAATGTAAGATTCGACAAAAAACATTTCAGCGAAAAAACATTGATGCATCAAAAATTTACTTGAATCATTTTTTTGAATACCAGAACATGCTCAAAAAGATTCTAAACGCAGAGAATTGCATTTTTAATTGATTTCAGCTGATTGCACTAAAATTTCTAGGGATATTTTGAAATTTTTCGAAAAAATATTTTTGCTTGTGATTTTTCGAGTCACTTGCAACAGCCATATTTCTTCCAATTTCATAATTTAGTCTGCCTTAATCCTGAAAGCCTGGATTTCCAAAAATGTTTGATGAATATTTACTAGTTTCACTTTTATCACACATTATCAACAAAAAGTAAAAAAGATTAGCAAAAGTTGTAAATACCTTAATTTTGAAAAAAGGACAAAATCACTTTACAAGTGATCAGCGGGCCATTTTTCATGATTATTCAAAATGGATTCGCGGGCCACAAAAAATCACTTCGCGGGCCACGTTTGGCCCGCGGGCCATTTGGTCACCCCTGGACTAGAGTATCCAGGGATACAAACTAGAGATCCTTAATAGGGAGACTGGTCGAAGAGAATTTGACGTACCCAAACAGACACGAGTTTGACGTATCCAAACGAGCATTTGTCTTTACGCCCAGCTAAACTTATCAGTGTTGCCAAGCTCAAAACATACGTTGCCAGATCGATTTAGCCAGCTTAGACCAGTCTCCCTATTTAGGGTTTCTAATACAAACCCCAGGAAACGGGAAATTTCATATTTTCCCGGAATTGCCAGAAAGTTTGTTTTTGTTGAAAATTGTTTTGATCTTGGTTCATATTAATTTTTCGCAACTTTTGTTTTTACTCGTACTTTTTTTACTCGTACTTTTATTTACTCGTACTGCTCGGACAACGGGCTGTTTCTAAAAATGATAAAAAGGTAGTTTTTTGTCGAGAACTGTTTTTTTTCTAGAAAGGGTTGGGACGGTGAGTAATATGAATCCAATCTCCACAACCATAAAAATTTATTCGAACATGCCTCTGTGAGCAGTTTGAGAGACACTTAAAGTTGAAACAAAAAAAAAAGACATCCAGAAATTTTGTTTTTTTTTTAAACAATCACTTTTCTAGAACAAGTCATATCGGTTTAAGCTCTGAATAAAAAAAAGCTTTGTAGTCTTTATTTTACTAAAATGGCTCAACCTAAAGTGAAAAAAAACTAATTGTTCAAAAATCAAAATTGTTCAAAAGAAATTGCAAACAAGATGATGGTAGTGGTTTTGGCAGCATATATTTTTGATTGTTTTTTTGAGAGAAATTCGTTGAAATTTCAGGCAAAAAAAAATAATATTTTCAACTTTAACATGCTTTAACATGAATAGGGAACATTACTGGGAACATAGATGGTGAAATACGGGGCAAATTATATGAGGTTTTCAAGGTTTTAGAACAAAATATGGTAATTGCTACATTTTTTTTTTCATTACATCGCAAATTGCAAGATCTAAACGTTTTTTTCGAATTTTTGTTGCAAGAAAACATCGTTCCTGAGACTAGAGTGTCCAATTTCCCGGGAAACGGAAACGTTCAACAAATTACCGGGAAATCCCGGAAATTCTCGGAAAATTTAAAATTTTTCGAAAATTGTTCAGATCTTGGTCCTGATTAATATTCTTCAACAAAATTGTTTAACACCCAAAAGGCCATGCTCTCTTAGAAACAACATTTTAAAATGTAAAAAATCATATCTCCGGTTGGTTTCAACCAATTTTGATGAAACTTTCAGAGCAGATCCAGTTTTTAGTATAGTTTCAAATGAACTTTGAGTTGGGTCAGAATTCCGGATTGTTCCGGATTTATCGCAGATTCCTTGGGGTACCTTTGTTTTGGCCAGTGGGGTCACTTTATGTTTACTTAATATTTTTCTTCAACAGTATAAAGTTTTAGTGGAAAAACTGAAGTATTATCAAAAACAAATACTCCTATGCGTATATGGCATATGATGACCCCTCCACATAGCCCTGGGACCACCGGAACCGGTTCCGTAGTACAATCGTGGGGACAAAATCTAGAAGTCACAGAAATATGTCTTGCGACATGTCAAAAATATCTACTGGCTCTGAAAAGATGACCAAAGTGTCCGGATGGACTCAGACACTCTTTGAGGGGTAGCAACCAATTTTTCAGAGCCAGTAGATGTTTTTTGACACGTTGCACTATGGGAATTACAGATAACATTTTTCTACCATGAACCATGTTCCGGATTCACCGGTTCCAGGTGGCCAAAGTGTCCAAATGGCCTCGGACACTCTTTTGAGGGGTAACACTCAACTTTTCAGAGCCAGTAGATGTTTTTTGACATGTCGCACTATGGGAATTACAGATAACATTTTTCTACCATGAACCATGTTCCGGATTCACCGGTTCCAGGTGGCCAAAGTGTCCGGATGGTCTCGGAAAGTTTTTTAAGTGATATCAATCAACTTTGCAGAGCCAGTAGATGTTTTTTGACATGTCGCACTATGGGAATTACAGATCACATTTTTCTACCATGAACCGTGATCCGGATTTACCGGTTCCAGGTGGCCAAAATGTCCAGATGGCCTCGGACACTCTTTTGAAGGGTAACACTCAACTTTTCAGAGCCAGTAGATGTTTTTTGACATGTCGCACTATGGGAATTACGGATAACATTTTTCTACCATGAACCATGTTCCGGGTTCACCGGTTCCAGGTGGCCAAAGTGTCCAGATTGCCTCGGACACTCTTTTGAGGGGTAGCAATCAACTTTTCAGTGCCAGTAGATGTTTTTTGACATGTCGCACTATGGAAATTACAGATAACATTTTTCTACCATGGACCATGTTCCGGGTTCACCGGTTCCAGGTGGCCAAAGTGTCCGGATGGTCTCGGAAAGTTTTTTGAGGGGTAGCAATCAACTTTTCAGTGCCAGTAGATGTTTTTTGACATGTCGCACTATGGGAATTACAGATAACATTTTTCTACCATGGACCATGTTCCGGGTTCACCGGTTCCAGGTGGCCAAAGTGTCCGGATGGCCTCGGACACTCTTTTGAGGGGTAGCAATCAAATTTTCAGAGCCAGTAGATGTTTTTTGACATGTCGCACTATGGAAATTACAGATAACATTTTTCTACCATGGACCATGTTCCGGGTTCACCGGTTCCAGGTGGCCAAAGTGTCCGGATGGCCTCGGACACTTTTTTGAGGGGTAGCAATCAACTTTTCAGAGCCAGTAGATGTTTTTTGACTTGTCGCACTATGGGAATTACAGATAACATTTTTCTCCCATGAACCATGTTCCGGGTTCACCGGTTCCAGGTGGCCAAAGTGTCCAGATGGCCTCGGACACTCTTTTGGGGTAGCAATCAAATTTACAGAGCCAGTAGATGTTTTTTGACATGTCGCACTATGGAAATTACAGATAACATTTTTCTACCATGGACCATGTTCCGGGTTCACCGGTTCCAGGTGGCCAAAGTGTCCGGATGGCCTCAGACACTCTTTTGAGGGGTAGCAATCGACTTTTCAGAGCCAGTAGATGTTTTTTGACTTGTCGCACTATGGGAATTACAGATCACATTTTTACCCTGAACCATGTTCCGGATTCACCGGTTCCAGGTGGCCAAATTGTCCGGATGGTCTCAGAAAGTCTTTGAGTGATAGTTATCATCTTTTCAGAGCCAATAGATATTTTTTGACATGTCGCAAGACATATTTCTGTGACTTCTAGATTTTGTCCCCCACGGTTGTACTACGGAACCGGTTCCGGTGGTCCCAGGGCTATGTGGAGGGGTCATCATATGCCATATACGCATAGGAGTATTTGTTTTTGATAATACTTCAGTTTTTTCCACTAAAACTTTATACTGTTGAAGAAAAATATTAAGTAAACATAAAGTGACCCCACTGGCCAAAACAAAGGTACCCCAAGGGAATCTGCGATAAATCCGGAACAATCCGGAATTCTGACCCAACTCAAAGTTCATTTGAAACTATACTAAAAACTGGACCTGCTCTGAAAGTTTCATCAAAATTGGTTGAAACCAACCGGAGATATGACTTTTTACATTTTAAAATGATGTTTCTAAAAGAGCATGGCCTTTTGGGTGTTAAACAATGAATTTAACGCTTTTACCGCTTGTAAAAAAACAAAAAATCAAACAAATATTTAAAAACATAATTTATAGACTGTCTTTCAATTCGTACAATATATCAGAAATCATCATTCAGCCATTCCACGTCAAACAGGAAGTCTCCAAATCAAAAGTGCTCCGATTTGGCTCAAATTGGGGTGGGGTTCTTTGGCCCAAATAATTAGACCCGTATTTTTTGTTTGGCGATTAGGGTGGTCCTATCCCAAATAGGGTAGTCCATTAAATTGCGTTTTCCGTCGATTTTCGCAAAAACCACATTTAAAAAAAATCGTATCTCCGGAATGGCTGAACCAATTTTGGAGCGTCACAATTCAAAAGAAAGTTTATTACTTTGGCTTTTAAGGAAAAATATGTTGAGTTCCTAAAAAACTAGATGAATATTTGAAAAGGCCCTATGAAAGTTTCATTTGCCGATTTCAAGGTCTCGGGATCAAAGAGCCCATGTCTGAAAATATTTTCCCTAATTCCTTGTGATATTAAACATAACATATAAAAATTGCGAATATCCATTAACACGTTCGAAGATATGATTTTTTGACAAAAAAACCGGGTTTGCCGACGCGCTGCGCGCAGAAACGGAAAAATGATTAAAACGGGTAAAAATCTTTTTTCACTAAAACTGCGATAACATGAAAAATTCAGCGATGACCTTTACATGTTTGGGTACAAAAATTTTCGTAATTGAAAGACGCAAAAATAATGCTGTAAAATAAATCTTTTTTCTGAAATTGCCCAAGTAACATTTTTCCAGGAGTTCTACAAGAGCTCTTCAAGATAGCTACAGCATAGCAGTTTGGACCGCGGTAGGATAAAACTCTCTTCAAGTACTCTTCCAAACTCCTGAAGAAGTTTTGAAGAGAATTTTATCCTACCGCGGTCCAAACTGCTATGCTGTAGATATCTTGAAGAGCTCTTGTAGAACTCCTGGAAAAAATGTTACTTGGGTGGCAAATCCCAAAATGAAAATATGAAAACCCTTTAGGGGAAGGTGGGGCAAGACGACCATATGGGGCAAGAGGAACAATCGCTCGTACGACCGTAATTTTTACAAATTTGATTATTTCCAGCATGAGGAATTGTTGCTAGCAATGCAATTAGCTGATTCTACTACCACATAACCGCCAAAACGACGTAAACGCCAAGGGACATAAGATTTAATGAAGTTTTTATCAAAACCTTTGTTTCCTTATAATATTTGGAAAGCACAAAATAAGGCTTAGGGTTCGTTTTAAGGCTCATTTTATCAAAATGCTATTTTTCCTAGATCAGTAGTGTTCCTACCAATGACTTGCACGTATTATAAAGTATGATTTATGTTTTGGTTATTTTTGTAGAGAGCTTTTAAAAAATCTTGTTTAGGTGGGGCAAGTGTACCATATGGATTTTTAGTATGGAAAAAAAAATGAATTGCTGCAGCAACATATTTTATTGTGAAAAAAATACATAAAAGTTCTTAAAAACTGATAAACAATTGTTTAAAAAATTGTCCATACACGATATAATAATATCATGAAAATTTACTATTTATCATCCAAGTAATATTTTTTTTCGTAAAAACGGTCAAATTTTTAGTAAAATATTTTTAAATCTAAAAATGAAAGAAACGATTCAAATACATCCTAATCTGATGTATCTAAGTGATAATAGTTCAATTGTTAGTAAATTAGCATGTTTTTTCATGCATTGTTCCTCTTGCCCCAACGGGTTGTTCATCTTGCCCCACTAGTTGAGTAGAACGTACGAATAATCAAAAATTTTAAAATCAATTTTTACATTAAAAACAGAATTTTTAAAAACTTGTTCTATCAATGTCTCAGTCAAGACCTGGAATAAGATGATTCTAAAAAATCCGACAGATTTTTTAACGTTTTTAATGGGTTATAACGAGCATTTCCTTAGCTTGTTACACTTGCCCCACTTTCCCCTATCAAGATAAAGGTTTTGGATATTTTTATAGCATTTTTTATGTAAGGCTGCAAAAAATGTATAAAAAATGTTAACGAAATTATGGTGCAAAAAGGCTTCTAAAGTCAAAGAAAAGTCAAGGAAAAATAGTTTGAGGACCGAAAAATCTATCCTACCATATTAAAAAGTCGTTTGAAACTTTAATGTATTGTTTTAAGCGTGTCTGACCAATTAGCCTTTGTATGTAGATGCCGTAAAATATGTAAAATATCACAAAATAACAAGCCATGATCTCAACACTTGAGTTTGAAATAGTAGTTTATGCAACAAGTTGCAAAAAGAGGATTTTTCAGCACGAGTCGTACATTTATCCAACGAGGTTCACCGAGTTGGATAAATACGACGAGTGCTGAAAAAATCAAGTTTTGCAACGAGTTCCATACAACATTTTTTGCAATTTCGAAAAACACCCATTGAGTGAAATATTAGGTCGAAATTTCATGTATTTTGTCAATAAATCGTTTAAATCAAAAAAATGTTGAAAAGTGTTACTTTTCGAAACAAGTGCTGAAAAGTTCAACTTTTCAGCACCCATTTCAGTGCTGAAAAGTAGAACTTTTCAGCATTTATTTTGAAAAGTGTTGCTATTCGATTCCGTTATTTTTGGTACAGAAAAGTAGGCTATTTCGTCGTTCAAGAATGACAGGAAAAGTAAGTAGTTTCACGACGGAATTGCAAAAAGTATTTTAAAATTCATGTTACACTACTTCAGTTGTTTTGCAATGATTAGTTTTCAAAAAATACAGTTTTACATGTAAGATTTGACGAAAAAATGTTGCGTTACTGTACTTCAAAAATTTCCGAAAAATCAAAAGTTTGATTGATGGATTAAAATTAAAATAGATTTGCAAAAACGAAAAAACAAACACAACTGAGCAGTTCTCTAGGATTTCGGTCATTCGATTTTTTTTGTATTTTTTAATCCGACTGAAACTTTTTTGGTGCCTTCGGTATGCCCAAAGAAGCCATTTTGCATCATTAGTTTGTCCATATAATTTTCCATACAAATTCGGCAGCTGTCCATACAAAAATGATGTATGAAAATTCAAAAATCTGTATCTTTTGAAGGAATTTTTTGATCGATTTGGTGTCTTCGGCAAAGTTGTAGGTATGGATACGGACTACACTGGAAAAAAATAATACACGGTAAAAAAAAATTGGTGATTTTTTATTTAACTTTTTATCACTAAAACTTGATTTGCAAAAAAACACTATTTTTATGTTTTTTTATTTTTTGATATGTTTTAGAGGACATAAAATGCCAACTTTTCAGAAATTTCCAGGTTGTGCAAAAAATCACTGACCGAGTTATGAATTTTTTAATCAATACTGATTTTTTCAAAAAATCGAAATTTTGGTCGAAAAAATTTTTCAACTTCAGTTTTCGATGTAAAATTGAATTTGCAATCAAAAAGTACTTTAGTGAAATTTTGATAAAGTGCACCGTTTTCAAGTTATAGCCATTTTTTTGTAACTTTTTTGAAAATAGTCGCAGTTTTTCATTTTTAAAAATTAGTGCACACTTTAGAAAAAAATATTTTTGAAAAGCTGAGAAAATTCTCCATATTTTGCTTCTTCGGACTTTGTTGATACGACCTTTAGTTGCTGAGATATTGCAATGCAAAGGTTTAAAAACAGGAAAATTGATGTTTTCTAAGTCTCACCCAAAAAACCCACCATTTTTCAATGTCGATATCTCAGCAACTAATGGTCCGATTTTCAATGTTAATATATGGAACATTTGTGAAATTTTCCGATCTTTTCGAAAACAATATTTTCAAAATTTTCAAATTAAGACTAACATTTTAAAATGGCGTAATATTCAATGTTTGGCCTTTTTGAAATGTTAGACTGTATTTGGTTTTGTGTCGGATTTGCAGCGGGTCCGCAGGATGGTGGAAAACACCGTGAAACTTGTTTTTTTTTTGTTTATTTCTCCTTCTTCTCACTCTCCTGCATCACTTCACTACCCTAAAGTTCCTTTCTCCTGCTGCAATGTTGCCTCGTTGGCGGTTGGACGTGCTCTGACGCGCGGTTCGCGGGTGGCGTTTGACGTTCAACTGTCAGTTGACACGGCCAGCGCAGGGGTGTGCGCTTGGCGGGGTTTCCTCTTCGGTGATACCGAACAATTTTTTTGTTAAAAATGTATCAGCAACCTTAGTGATGGTATATTTGACCTACCCCAGTACATGTTTTAAAATTAATAATCGTAAGATAAACTTTACCAGTTGAAAAATATTCCAAAAACAAATCGAAATTCTATCAATGTCACCCCGGTTTACGGTATCTTTATCTTTGTTTCACTAAATGTTGGATTCCCATAATTTTTATTTCTTGAAATTTAATTTTAGTATTTTATCTTAAAATTGATTTGTGATCATAGCACAGCATAGCATAACATGTAAGCATGAAACATGAATATGTGATCGGTTTTTTTTTCTTTTTGCAATTGGTGTTTAAAAATTCAATTCTGTTCCTCTACAAAATGTGATGATGGAATAATATAATGAATTCGAATTTTCAGCACAAATTAGCATTAACAAGTTTGAACGTTTTAATTATAAATCCTAAAAAATCAAATTGGAAGATTTGAGGAATACAAATAAAAATTATCATTTCTTTCAGTAAAATATCTATTAAATCTTTGACCAGTGCTACCAGCTATGATGATTGGTGGCAGCTGCTAAGCCGACCATATTTTCTGCAACCAAACAAAGCCCAAACATTCCTGAACCTGATAACGATGCAAGGGCCATAAAACCAAAACCACTTTCTACCACCATTTTGTCCGCAAAATTTCTGCCCCCGAATCCTGCCCATCTATCCTTATGCGTAATCCGTCGTAAAACAGTTGGCAACCTGTTTCCGGTGACCGGACCCGTTCCGGAGCTAATCCATCCCACTTTTATCGCTTGCTTGATAAAGTAATTACTTATCAGCTTAAGCACGCACACACTGCTGCCCGTCCCCCCTTTTAGAAACGCCCTCTACTCCAAAAGCTAACCCACCCTTCAGAAATGCCCATCAAGGCGCGGACCATTTTGTCCCGAAAACGGATGGAACCGGTGGAGAGGGAGGGTGGCGACGACGGGTCATCTGGAAATAAAGCAGATCTCCCACTCTCATAAAATTTCCATTTCCTTTAACAGCCTCGCATAAACGTGATCTCTGTTTCTTTTCTCTGAATGGAACCTCCAAACCAGCAGCAGCGGCAGAGCTCTTCCGGGGGTGACCGGAAGTGGAATCCGAGGGAAGCATGGGTTCCGGACGACGACGACGACGACGGATACCCATCATAAATGTGGCCTGGCCGTCCGAGCAGCAATTCCCTTTTGACACCTCGTTACGAAACTGGCCCCAGCTGCTGGTATTGGCGGACACGCAGTAGGCCTTGAGTGGTCAAAGAGAATTGTGGATTTTGATGGGAACACTGAAATGTTTTCAAGTCTACTATTTAGTCTACAAATCATTAATTTTACAAAACTACAAGTCTTATTTTTCATTAAGCCCATTTAAGTGTTCCGATATCTGGGCGATCCTTCGTGTGGGTGTATCTCTTTGCAGCCCCAAATAGAGCTATCTACGTGCGCATGTATTGCGTGTACGTACACGAAAAAAAGTGAGGTTAAATTTTGTACCAGCCAGCAAAACAAATGGTGTGCTAGTGTGTGTGAGATCGGGCTTAGATAGCTCTATTGGACGCGGACTGACACAAACCCACTTACGCACACCAAATGGATCTTCCATTGTTGTTATCGTTGCTGTTGTTGTTGTTGCGTTTGCTGCTACCGCCATTGTTATTGTTATTAATGTAGCGGACGTCAATGTGGTGATGATGTGAAGGATGCTGCGTCGACTGGCCGCCCGTCCTCGTTGATGATGATGATCTGGTTGTGCCGAACCGAATCTGTTGAGCCAGCAATAAAGCCCGAAAAAGAGTCAGCAGCAGGGAAGAACGGGCGGCTGCCTTTGCGGTAATAAAAGCCGTGTTTATAACGATTCCTCCGCTTTTGTTGTGACAGCGAGTGAGGGGAGGGTGCTCGTCAAATCGTGACCCTGGGCGGGGTCGTCGTGAAGTTAGAGGTTGAGTAGGTTGATGGTTATATATCATCTCTGGAACCGGAATGAGTTTAGGCGATGTGAAGACTGCGTGTACGTTCGACACAGAGAAGAAAGTTCACATAAAGGTGATTGGATTACCAGATTTTGGGGTGAAATTTGAACTTTTATATTTATTTTAAATATATTTGCCGTTTTTTTGGAAAGTAAATAATGATACCGGACAACTTTGCAAAAATTTAGGCCAGATATAACAATTTTAATTGTTTCCGAATACAGTCGACTCTCTGGTTGTCAATATCCAAGGGACCGTCGAGGAAGAGAATCATCAGTTTACAGAACGATGCAAAATGAAGACTCGATTGAAAATATGTTTTTCTTGGTACCCAGCTATGGGAGAGAATCAAACTAATGTCAAACACCCTTCAAAGCTTCGTTTCGCAAAGAAAAATGTCTATGCAAGCCATGAGATAGTGACAATATTGACAACCGGAAGAGATTTTTAAAGCAAACAGAATCCAAGGGACCGTCGAGGAAGAGATCCTTCAAGCAAGAAAAAATATCGAGAAATAAAGCCAATCGAAGTATGCAGTTTGAAGGGACTAAAGAATTCATCGAAAGATGGAGCAATATTGATATCGAGAAGATCGACAGCCAGAGAGTCGACTGTAGTTGCAAATAGTTGTTCCAATTAAACCCATGTGTTTGAGGAGCCCCAGTTGACGGTCCTAATAGTTGTAAAATATTCTCAATTTTCTGTACATACAACAATGGCTTTTTATTAGTTTCTTTTTTTCTCACTAGTCTACAACTAGGGCAACACTAATGTCCTCCAGGATGTACACATGGTACCACATTACTGGATCAGATCAGCACGACGTCGTTGCCCCGCACATCGCTGCAGCATCCGTTTCATTTTACACTTCGTCGCCGTCGTGCTAACTTGTTGTACGTGCATTTTGGGTCGAATTGAGTTAAGAACGCCATTTTGTGCTCACAATGCCTCACCTTTTGACCTTCACAGATCCCCAAAATACGATTTCCATCCTAAGATATTCAACGAAATCTGAAAAAAAAACTCCGTGTATTTTTGTCACTTTACACATGAAAGTCGTTTCAATCTTGTCGTGCTATCTTGTCACTCCCTGAAAATTGATGTAAGTGCGACAACTGGCCAAAGAGATTTCAGGTCAGAAAGCGTTTGACACACGTACAAGTTAGACTACCGTAAACATTTGTAGTTATAACTTGGGACTCCAGCAACCAACTTCAACCAAACTTCGGGACAATGCACAGAATGGTCAGCCAAACAAAACGTGTTTGTTATTGTTTACATTGCGTGCCTTCGTTTTCGTAAATTCAAGGTCAATCATTAAAGCGCGTTTTTCTCAGAACGTCGAAATGGCGGTTGCGACAATATAGCACAACGACGTCGACTTTCCCTTCAACTCGAATCAATTGTCCATCGCCGGCGCAACGCGTGTGTTGCCGCGGGGTTGAGGGGCTAAATCGAGTTCGAATTGAATCGCCCGCTGAACTGGAACAAAAAAGCAATAAAATAAACTTCGAGCCACGGCCGGCTGCTGCCAATAGGTCGCACAATAGATACGATTCCGCTGTCCCACTGTCCTTCTGGACGTCATGACCTTTTCGGAGGAAGCTGGCAGCACTGCACATAAATTAAATTCTGAATAACTCTTTGGTGGTTTTGCGATCGCTGCGGCACACAAATGAATTTCAATTCGAAGCTGCTCCTGGGCTGACGTCAACCGCCACCACCGACCGCAGCTCATCTGTGTGCGTGTGTGTGTGAGTGTGTGTCACAACGAGGACGACCTCTTCCTGGTGTCTATTACAGTCAGTCATACGAGAACACAACCCCCAGCGTCTACACCGACTGCACCCAAATTTGTGTCAGAGGAACGCTTCCCCCAGTTGGAACACGCGTCATGTGTGTGTCTATGTGTGCGCGGGTGGGTGTGAGTGCGAGAGCCCTTTCTCTGTTTGTCGATCACAAACAGACATTTTTGATCCGGTCGGACAGCTACGACTCCAGGAGTGCATCCTGACTCCCAGTCCGGGGTGATTTCGTTGAATTTGTAACTTTTAATTTTTCGACTGAAGCATATCTGTTACCTGAATTTGATGGATAAATTTAATTGCTTTTTCCTGTTACGGACTTAACTAACACAAATTTGAAATATAGATTTCCCGGTAGTTTTAGTGTCGCCTAGAAAGTTATCTATTTTAAATTTGAACTCAACGTTAACTTTCACTAGAGGAAGTCGTTCGCCCTTTTGGAAAGTTACTACGAAATTTTTTGTACTTGCCGAGCATTTTATTACCATTAATTAAATAGACTTTGATTTTTTTTTTGCATTTTGCCTTCCTCACTTCAATGAAGAAAGGCTACAAAACCAATGAAATCAATGAACTTGTTGTTTTTGTAAGGCATGATATACATTTTTAAAAAGGAAACCCTATCAAAAGTTATAAGCACTTAAGTGTTATTTAAGCACTTTTTGGAGGCAGGATCTCAGATATTTCGATGAAAACGTTGTCCGGATCTATCATGCGACCCACCGTTGGATAGGTTATAGGAGAATCTTGTCAATCAAAAAGATAGATTTAAGATCTGAAAACCCTTTCAGAAGGTTTCATTGGAATTCACTTTACTAATGTGAGGAAAGCATTAAGCAACTTTTCTTTACTTTAGCATTAGCATTAGCAATAAAGGTCGCACAATTCCGGATGGCTGCACAACGCTTATCTTGTTGTTTAACTGTAATTAAACGTATAGTAGCACTAGACTCTCATCCGGTTACAATATCAGGTTTAACGCCGACTCGATTTGGAGGTTAGAAATTTGACAGCTTGGCTGCACTGTTTACATTTTTTGCACGTGTAAAAATGTGTGTGCGTGTGCGCTCGTGACGTCACGCTGTAAAACCTAATTCCAACACGGGATGTTCTCATCTTTAGATGAGCGTGTAATACTATCCAGTAAGATAAGGGGCTCCTGGTCGGTACCTTGCTAACCTCGGGGATTGGAAGGCATGTTAGTAAACATCTATCTAGAATGCGCAGAGATCACTACGTCACCTAGTGGTATAGATGTTTGTAGGGAGGTTTTGGACTCAATGTTAGTAAATTGAATGTTCTTATTATTTAACACCATCACCACCACCACCAAAAACAATTCCATCACCACAAAGAACCAAGCTAGATTTTAACACAAATACATTACAAAACGAACACGGCAATAAAACCATCATCCTGGTACTGCTGCTCACACGATACTGACGCGCAATAATATTCATAGCAACTTTTCTTTACTTCAATCCCCAACACACATATTTTTTATTTTCGTTTTTTTGTATGCTTTAGGGGATTCAAATCGCCTTTTTTTCGAATGTGTTCAGGATGGTGCAAAATTAAATGCAAATACCAGAGATATGATTTTTCGAAAGAAGTGATTCCTCCAAAAAAAATTGTAAAATATTATCTAACAAAATTTCATAATTTTTAGACTTAAAATCGATCAAGCAATCGAAAATGACATGCACCGTTTTCAAGTTAAATATAGTGTATGGAGTTTGTTTTGCAGTGGTTCTGTTTTATACAACTAAAATACACATCTTTAGGATGTACAATTTTCCTCATTGAATTAATTGTTTGGACTGCTTATTTTTGAGATACAGCTTCAAGTTGGATTATAAAAAGCCTTTAATTCAAAATGATTCACTGTGCAAAAAAAAAATCAATTTACTTTCCTCTTTGAGCGTCCTACTTCCCGTCCTAGGAAAAAATCCTTAGAAATTCCCGGAAAAAAATAATTTCCCGTTTCCCGGGAAATTTGTTATTTTCTCGGGAATTTCCGAAATTCCAGCAGAAGTATACATTTTCTTGACTATTTTTTTAAATTTGCAAAAAATAATAATGAAAAAACTAAATTTTATTTTATTTGGTTCAATTTGCTGTTGTTTTTAACTTATCAGTTGCTCTGAAATTTTCAAATTATGATTAATATCTGTAGCTTTCACAACTGCTTGAAAATCTCGCTCCAAATATTTAAAAACTTTGAGTTGGAAACTCATAAAAATGATACACTCGGGGTGGTTGGTCACTTTTTAGTTTGACACTTTTTTTAGTGTGTACCCCGCTGGTTGGTCAAAGTCAATCTCAGGGGGGCGACATCTATATCTCACTACAGGTAGCTCGCCCGTAGCCAACACAAGCTGTCAACTTCGGCACCAGAACAAAAGGGAAATGTCAACTTCGGCTCCAGCACAAAAGAACAGCTGTTCGTTACGGAACCAAAACAAACCAACAGCGCACTGTAAAAAAAAGTACAAAAACTGCAGGCATAAAATGGAAATAAAGTAATTATTGTTTTTTATGTAAAATTTTACCGCAATGTACGTTTAAAGGTTAGTGTATGTTTGTGAGGTGATTTTTATCAATTTATTTGCAAAATAAACTACTAAGGTTGGGATTATTAAGCACACATCGGGCCGATGACCTCATTTAAAGTTGTACTGTTATCACATGAAACGTTTAACTTAACTACTGTGTAATTTGACTTTTACTACAGTAATTCTTAAAACAAAATTTAAATTATAAAAAAGAAATATTTTTGTTTTCACTGTGCGCAGTTTGCGCGCGTTATCAATCTCAGTCACCCAAGATGGCTGCCGTTAGCATCCCCCTGGTCAATCTTCAAAGTGACAAACTGTCACTTTTTACACGGCGCTCACGCACACTTTAAAAACAAACGTTTGGTAATGTGTGTGAACTCCGTGTAAAAGGGGTGTCAAACTAAAAAATGACCCCGTTCGTTTGACAACAGTTGGTGTCAAACCATGGGGGTTTGAGTGTATTTCTAGTGAAAAAAGCAGATTTTTTAGGTAAATTAAATTACTCTTGATTTTTTTTTGCATTTCAACTTATCGTCTCAATATTATTCTTTATTTTATTCTCTAAAACTAATCACAGAACCATATTTAATAGTAATTTCATGGTTTTGAAGCATGGATTTAGGGTTCTCGCTGTCCAAACACTGTGATTTGAATAATAAAGTTTACAAAAAATACTGATAATTTTTTTTTATATTTTGTACGAATCGCAAGACAGTCTAAAATTATGATTTTGTTATAATATTTTGTTGATTTTTGTTTGTTTTTTACAAGTGGCACCTTTATTTAGATTTTTTTAAACAATTTTGTTTTAGAATATTTATCAGAACCACGATCTGAACAATTAGCCTAGCATAGCATTGGTGTCTACCCGTTGTTTGCTACTCTGTTATTGACCAGGAACTTCAAGAATTGTTCCGTGGACCACAGATGAAGAGTAGGAACTAATCATCACCACTTCGCAACTTTCAAATGCCCCTATCATGCTAGTCAGTCACAGCGCCGGCCACGATCAGTGGTAAGACACGGGGAAGTGGATGGGAACGTTGGTCCGATATTTGAGTGATGAAGACCTCTAAATCGGATGCGTCTTCCACAAAGTATCACGTGAGATTTGAGGGGGTTAGTAAGATGGGTGTGATCGAACCCCGCCACGAGCTAATGAATTTTTCGTTCATATTCAAGTGTTCAGAATTCCTTCCTTCCATAATTTTCTCAATAGGAGCAGATGGGAATCGAACCCAGAACCTTCCGATTACAAAGCGAACAGCGTAACCATTCAGCCACGCCTACCCCCTTGAAAACCATGATCTGAACAATTTTCGATAAATTTTAAATTTGCGAAGAATTCCCGGGATTTCCGGGAAATTTGTTGAAAATTTCCCGTTTCTCGGGGTTTCTTTAACCCTGGAAAATTGGACGCTCTATTTCGAGGTAAGGCTAAAATCCTGCTCTTAAAAAAACTTGTTATTAAAAGCTTGAAGACCCACTTTCATGTATACATATCGACTCAGAATCGAAAACTGAACAAGTGTCTCTCTCTCTCTCTCTCTCTCTCTCTCTCTCTCTCTGTATGGGTGTGTGTGACCAAAGTTCTCACTGAGTTTTTTTTGGCGCCAATTTTGATCAAACTGGTCCCATTTGATTTGGTTTTGGGTCCCTTACACCGATATTGAATTGTTTGAAGTTTCGATAAATAGTTCAAAGTAAACTATGCACGACTTTTCAAACGGGTCAAAAACATTGAAGATCTGGCACCTCTGTCTCAAGTTATGCCCACTTAAGTGATATTTATGTAGTTGTTTGAAGCCGGAACTCACTTAATTGTATGTAAACTATGTCCGGATCCATCATCCGACTCATCGTTGGTTAGGTAATCGAAAGACCTTTCCAAAGAGATCAAAATATTGATGATCTGGCAACTCTGTCTCGAGTTATGAGCACTTAAGTCAGGGGAAAACAAAGTATAGCCCGCGGGACAAACGTTGCCCGCGAGGTTTTTTTTGTGGCCCAAGCCAAATCAAAAGATCCGGCTTTCAAAATGCATCAATATCGAATCTATGACATTTTCCCGAAACCCATATTACCGAAGGGACATTTCCCCGAATGCCACTTCCCCGAAAAGACACTTCCCCTAATAGTCATTTCCCCGAATTCCATTTACCCGAATTTCCCATTTCCCCTAATCGTCCACATTCCCGAATGCCATTTTCCCGAATGGGCCACAATCCCGAATGCCATTTACCCGATTAGTCATATCCCTGAATAGTCATTTCCCTGAATAGTCATTTCCCTGAACGCCATTTCCCCGAACGCGGTCAAGCCGAAATGCCCGGTGCCCCGGAGCGCGCGCGCTCCTGGGCACAGGGCATTTCGGCTTGTTCGCGTTCGGGGAAATAGCATTTTACAGTCGACTCTCTGCTTGTCAATATCCAAGGGACCGTCGAGGAAGAGAATCATCAGATTACAGAACGATGCAAAATGAAGACTCGATTGAAAATATTTTTTTCTTGATACCCAGCTATGGGAGAGAATCATGGCAACGTCCATCAAACAAAACCAAACTAATGTCAAACACCCTTTAAAGCTTCGTTTCGCCAAGAAAAATGTCTATGCAAGCCATGAAAACTGAAATTATTGACAACCGGAAGAGATTTTAAAGCAAACAGGGACTGAAGAATTCATCGATAGACCAGAGAGTCGACTGTGTAAGAAAAAAATGATGGCAATTTTTTTCACATCAAACTACATATAATATTTCTTGAAAGGTTCGTATTGGCCTTGTATGATCAACTTTCTTTTTGGCTTCACTCAGAACAGACGTAGCATTTTAGGGGGGAAGGGGTGTTGTAAGGTTTGGTACTATTCATTCAAATACAATGAATATTGTTACAGACTATTTTTTATACATTCTCAAAACAAATACCTTTTTCTTATAGACATGATAATAATAATGCAATAGAAATTTTGTTATTTTTATGATTCAGAAAACAAACCGTGCGATTTTCGTAGTACAGAACCCCGTTCACACTGATCATTTTATTCGCATTGCTGGTTTGGGATTTGGCGAAAAGTATAATCAACAAAAATTTATACCAGCCTTATGTACCTATTTGTTCGATTTTTGCGTTCTTGAACAAAATTCGAAAAAAAAAATTCCTTGCAAATTTCTCAAAAACAACATTTAATCATGCGGTTGAATACAAATGTTAATTGAACAACAAAAAATCTAGTAATTGGGTCCTAAAATTAAGCTTAAATTTGTGATATTATTGTTCACAAGAAAAATAAGCTTTACTAAGTAAAATGACCCTTTGTACGACCGCAAAGGATTTAAAAGGGATTTTTAATTCAATTTCTAAAATTCACTTCACGGCCCTTCTTGGCAGAAAAGCTCCTACTTGACAGCTCGATCCAGGGGGCATAGTTGATCCATCGGAAAAATGTTGTCTTGTCAAAAACTTTTTTGCATAAAAATGAATAAAAAACGTTATCAGAAATGGTTTTCAATCGTGTTTTTTACCGTTGTTCATAAAAATTGACAAAGGGCTTTACTACCCAATTTACAACATTTAATCAACAGTGAGATCATCAGCATACCCGAAAAAGCTGTTTGTTCGGTAAAATTGAGAAAGAAAATAACTGTTAGTCATGGAAAAAGGCTTTAGCGAAAATGATGATTAGGGGATATGCAAATTCGAGTAATTTTAAATTTAAATAAACGGCAATTGGCGTAAGTGTCATTTCGGGAAACGGCATTCGGGGAAATGGCCGATTAGGGGAAATGGCATTCGGGGATATAGCCGATTAGGGGAAATGATATTCGGGGAAATGGCATTCGGGGGTGTGGCTGATTAGGGGAAGTGGTATTCGGGGATGTGGCCAATTAGGGGAAATGATTTTCGGGGAAATGGCATTCGGGGAAATGTCATTCGGGGAAATGAGCTAGACCCATCAATATCACGTAAGCGGCCATAACTTGAGACAGGGTTGCCAGATCATCAAGCTTTTGGGCTGGCTTGGAAGGTCCTTTCAACGAAAGGTCGACACACAGCCAGTGTGTATACGTTAAGGTGGGGCTACGAGCATTCTGTGAAAAGTTCATTTTCAATCCAATTCAACTAGTGTTTCATTACAATTTAACAGTTTTGCTCTAGGATTTTATAGGAAAGGAATATATAAGGAATTCAACCCTTTTGTCTTTGTCGTCACCACGAGTAACCCTTAGCCACCACGTGCCACGTGCATGGTTCCTGTTCTTCTTCTTCCTGGGAATTCTGATTTCTGGTGGTGCCCTGAACCATCACTGATTGTGAAGTCAAACAGAATGATGCGAATGCACACGTGTGGTCCACCGCCTTCTCCTCTTTCCGACCTCCAAAAATCCAAATCCGAGGCGACCGCCGCCGCCTTCATTGCCCGGGATTTCCGGGTGTACTAACAATAAGACGAAAGGACATGGTGCTCCTCTGGTGATGGTTTCCTGTGGCGGACCGGCAGAGGGTCTTCCGAAAGCTGGGAAATGCAGAAATCCGTGGGAAATCAGCGGAGTTCAACCGGGCTGGTCGGGCGGTAAACGTGGGGTGCCAACGGAACATGTCTGCATGGAACAAGCCACAGCAGCAGCAGCAGCTGTAGTGGATAATCCATAGAAATGTGCGGTTTTGTGAAATTTGCATGATTTGTTGTTTGTTCAAATTATGTATGAGCATTTAAAAATATCTTTCAGATGAAATTTACTTATCATCTGGGGTGAATCGGGATACATGTTTTAATTTGTTACTTTTTTTTCTTAATAATTCGTTTTAACAGTGTAGTCCATTTTACAGGTTTTGCTAATTCTTCAAATGATTATTCAATAGTTTAATCAAAAATTCATGTACTTTTAAAATATATTAAAGCAACTTCGTCAATTCGACTGAAATTTCCCAGCAATGTCCTTTCGACTTTTCGTCACCGGCTGTGAAAGGAGAAGAATGCAATTTTGGCAGTGCCGGGCAAAAGAAATATTTACCAAAAAGCTTCGAGCATAGGATTCGAACCAATGACGACGTTGGCGGTGGACCTTCTCGCAGCCAAGCCAGGACCTTTTACACTTAATTTGAGCGAAATGTGGCCAGCGATACAGCCAAAAGCAGCAGCACCAGGTTTGGACGGGGAATCCTTTTTCGGAATTGCACACCCACAAGTCGCAGTTACAGAACAAAGAGTCCTGGTCCCTTGCCGGGAGGCTGCGCCAGCAGAATTCTGAGGTCAAGAGCAGCAGCTAAAAGAAGACTTAAAAAAAAAACTGAACGTTGAATGGTTTTGGAGGAAGGATTTATTTCGCAGCTCGGTTGAAATATTACAGCAAATAGTAATAAATTCCCGGGGAAGGGTTTTGTTTTATGAAATATTCATGGGTTGACCCATTCCAACCCGACCACCCCCCGCGGAAAGGACTGACTGCAGCAGGTGGGGACTGGCCAGAAGGTTTTGAGTTTTAAGAACATGCTGAGAAGGGTGCTGCTGCTGCGTGGGAAAAAGTCAGCGAAAAATATTGTGTGTTGCTCTTGGCAGTGAACGGGAATTTCTTGTTTCGCGTTGGAGATGCATATTTTGCGCGCTTTTGAATAATATTTTATAAAAATGTTATGTGTCAGCTCAGAGCTAAAAATTAATTGTTTTTTTTTTCAGCTATCGATGTTCAAACACATTTTAAATATTTTTAGTTTGAATTACTGATTTGATGACTTTTGACTGACTAGAGTATCCAGGGATGCAAACCCCTGGAAAACGGGAAAGTTTCATCATTTTTTCAGGAATTGCCAGAAAGTTTGTTTTTTTTTTGAAAATTGTTTTGATGGTAGTTTTTGTCGAGAACTGTTTTTTTTCTAGAAAGTGTTGGGACAGTCCAACAATCCACCATTCTCCACAACCATAAAAATTTATTCGAACATGCCTCTGTGAGCAGTTCGAGAGACACTTAAAGTTGAAAAAAAAAGACATCCAGATATTTTGTTTTATTTAAACCAGGGCTGTGGAGTCGGAGTCGGAGTCGGAGCCGGAGTCGGTGGAGTCGGGTCTTTTTGGGGACCTGGAGTCGGAGTCGGAGTCGGAGTCGTCAAAACTCGAACAGCTGGAGTCGGAGTCGGAGCCGGAGTCGGCTAAATTTTAAGAGCTGGAGTCGGAGTCGGAGTCGGAGCCGAAGATTTCTGATAACCCGGAGTCGGAGTCGGAGCCGGAGTTATCTTAAATTTAACTTAAAATATGTTTTTTTATTGTTCAGTATTTCCTATAGAACAGCTTAATTTACAAAACATCTTATATTTATAATTGATTTATCAGATGACATTATGTTTTTGAAACTTTTTATTGTGATTGAAATGCTCTAATTGTGTTATTACACTATAATCACTAAATGATAACCTCTTAGCCAAGTATGTAGTATCATAATTAAAAAATAATAATAAAAATTTTTGGTTATGTAGTCAGTTCTTGAATGCTTCCTTTTGCCTATATTTATGTTCCCTTTCAATTTGAATTTGACCAAATTTCATCCAGTTATTTCTGAAAAAAGTACTCACAAAGTCATCTTTTACCCCGATAGCGAATGTTTTAGAGGTTTTAAGTTAAATCATTTTTAGGAAAAAAATACGAGGTACATAAAAAGATTATAAATAGTAATCACTGTTTTTGCAGATCGAAAAAGAGTCACTGACAGTTTAACTTTTGTAACAAATAATCAACGATAATAACAATCTCTTACTTGAAACTCAACATGCGCATTTTGTTTATAACTGAGTACAAGAAAATCAAAGTGTTGCATTTAAAATAATTTAGACTAACAAAAAATGTCAAAAGAAGTTGCAACAAATTTGAAATAAGCATTGATTGTTGATGGGTATTTTAGGTAAACTATTTTGATATCGTTGCAAATTATCGTTGAACAAATCTCAAGAATTCAGTACAAAAATGAACTAATAATAAATGTGTAGAACAAAATATAGGATTTAAATTATTTTTTCAAATATTATGAAAAAAAAATCAAAATAATATCAACTGGTACGAATTTTCTCAAACTGTTTGTCCCACGTAAATATGAAGGAAGGTGATAATCATTGCATTTCAATGTACCTTAAAAAATAAAATATTTGTGACCTAGAAAAAATTTTACTTGTGAATATTTGTTTTATATTATATTTTAAGTTTTTTCATATATTTTGATGGAGGCGTAAGATCATTCATGAAGCTTCGTTTTAGGATAAGATTCACGAAGTATCGTGCGCTTCCTTTTTAAAGTATATAAAATTTTAAAATTAAAATAAATAAAGAAAAATCCAGGGTAAAATATTTTCCATGTCACAGATATTTGAAAAGGACATCTTAAGCGTCCTTTCCACGAAGAAATTGTTTAGATACATTGATTTGCAATAAAAATCTCCTTCAGCCATGGCGTGATGTCCATGTACGTCTTAAAAAAAAAAACAAAAAAATTGTTTCGTTTAAAATTGTCATTTAAAACAAGGTGTCTGTCACCGTGCTTCTTACAAATGTCAGCCTGAAAGTGAGCAAATTGAATTTTAATGTTCAATAGATCATAAAGGCCAGGTTTCTTTTAGTTATTCATTCAAAAATAACAATTTAATATTTAAATTTATTAGCTTTGAAAAAAAATCAAATTTGAGGTTAAGCAAATAAATCCAAATTTACTTACAAAACTGTTCTTCTCAAAATGCCTCAAAAACTGAACATGTTTTTTGATTTCTGTTTCCATAACGTATAAAACTTGTAACCTAGAAACTTTTTTCCGTTTATTTACTTTACTTTACTTTTACTTAACTTATTTTTCATGAGAAAAATATGACGCTTAGAGAATATTAAAATAATCCTATTTATCAATGTTTTAAAAATAATTAACTAATAATAGTTAACTAATTTTTTCAACATTTAAAAATATGTGGAGTCGGAGTCGGAGCCAACCATTTGTTGAAAGCTGGAGTCGGAGTCGGAGTCGGAGTCGGAGTCGGCTAATCTGAGAAAGCCGGAGTCGGAGTCGGAGTCGGAGCCAACCATTTGTTGAAAGCCGGAGCCGGAGTCGGAGTCGGAGTCGGAGTCGGAGTCGGAGTCGTTTGAAATCTGACCCGACTCCGCAGCCCTGATTTAAACAATGACTTTTATAGACCAAGTCATATCGGTTTTAGCTCTGAATAAAAAAAGCTTTGTAGTTTTTATTTTACTACAATGGCTCAACCTGAAGTGACCAAAACTAATTGTTCAAAAATCAAAATTGTTCAAAAGAAATTACAAACAAGATGATGGTAGTGGTTTTGGCAGCATAAATATTTTTGATGGTTTTTTGAGAGAAATTCGTTAAAATTTCAGGCAAAAAAAAATAATATTTTCAACTTTAACATGCTTTAACATGAATAGGGAACATTATTGGGAACATTGATTGTGAAATACGGGGCAAATTAAATGAGGTTTTCAAGGTTTTAGAACAAAATATGGTAATTGCTACAATTTTTTTTTCATTGCATCGTAAATTGCAAGATCTAAACGTTTTTTTCGACTTTATGTTGCATTAAAACATTGTTCCTGAGACTAGAGCGTTCAATTTCCCGGGGTTGCAAAATTCCCGGGAAACGGGAAATTTTCACAAATTTCCCGAGAAATCCCGGAAATTCTCGGAAAATTTAAAATTTATCGTAAATTGTTCAGATCTTGGTTCTGATTAATATTCTTCAACAAAATCGAAATAAGTGTGAAGATCAAACAATGCTTTAACCGCTAGTAAAAAAAAAAAAACAAACAAATATAAAAAAAAACATAATTTATAGACTGTCTTTCAATTCGTACAAAATATCAAAAAATCATCATTCAGCCATTCCACGTCAAACAGGAAGTCTCCAAATCAAAAGTGCTCCGATTTGGCTCAAATTTGGGGTGTGGGTTCTTTGTCCGAAATAATTAGACCCGTATTTTTTGTTTGGCGATTAGGGTGGTCCTATCCCAAATAGGGTAGTCCATGAAATTGCGTGTTTCGTCGATTTTCGCAAAAACCACATTTAAAAAAAATCGTATCTCCGGAATGGCTGAACCAATTTTGGAGCGTCAGAATTCAAAAGAAATTTTATTAGTTTGGCTTTCAATGAAAAATATGTTGAGGTCCTAAAAAACTAGCTGAATATTTGAAAAGGCCCTATGAAAGTTTCATTTGCCGATTTCCAGGTCTCGGGATCAAAAAGCCCATGTCTGAAAATATTTTTCCCTAATTCCTTGTGATATTAAACATAACATATAAAAAAATGCGAATATCCATTAACACGTTCGAAGATATGATTTTTTGACAAAAAAACCGGGTTTGCCGACGCGCTGCGCGCAGAAACGGAAAAATGATTAAAACGGGTAAAAATCTTTTTTTCACTAAAACTGCGATAACATGAAAATTTCAGCGATGACCTTTACATGTTTGGGTACAAAAATTTTCGTAATTGAAAGACGCAAAAATAATGCTGTAAAATAAATCTTTTTTCTGAAATTGCCCAAGTAACATTTTTTCCAGGAGTTCTACAAGAGCTCTTCAAGATATCTACAGCATAGCAGTTTGGACCGCGGTAGGATAAAATTCTCTTCAAAACTTCTTCAGGAGTTTGGAAGAGTACTTGAAGAGAGTTTTATCCTACCGCGGTCCAAACTGCTATGCTGTAGATATCTTGAAGAGCTCTTGTAGAACTCCTGGAAAAAATGTTACTTGGGTGGCAAATCCCAAAATGAAAATATGAAAACCCTTTATCAAGATAAAGGTTTTGGATATTTTTATAGCATTTTTTATGTAAGGCTGCAAAAAATGTATAAAAAAATGTTAACGAAATTATGGTGCAAAAAGGCTTCTAAAGTCAAAGAAAAGTCAAGGAAAAATAGTTTGAGGACCGAAAAATCTAACCTACCATATTAAAAAGTCGTTTGAAACTTTAATGTATTGTTTTAAGCGTGTCTGACCAATTAGCCTTTGTATGTAAATGTCGTAAAATATGTAAAATATCACAAAATAACAAGCCATGATCTCAACACTTGAGTTTGAAATAGTAGTTTATGCAACAAGTTGCAAAAAAAGGATTTTTTCAGCACGAGTCGTACATTTATCCAAAGAGGTTCACCGAGTTGGATAAATACGACGAGTGCTGAAAAAATCAAGTTTTGCAACGAGTTCCATACAACATTTTTTGCAATTTCGAAAAACACCCATTGAGTGAAATATTAGGTCGAAATTTCATGTATTTTGTCAATAAATCGTTTAAATCAAAAAATGTTGAAAAGTGTTACTTTTCGAAACAAGTGCTGAAAAGTTCAACTTTTCAGCACCCATTTCAGTGCAGAAAAGTAGAACTTTTCAGCATTTATTTTGAAAAGTGTTGCTATTCGATTCTGTTATTTTTGGTACAGAAAAGTAGGCTATTTCGTCGTTCAAGAATGACAGGAAAAGTAAGTAGTTTCACGACGGAATTGCAAAAAGTATTTTAAAATTCATTTTACACTACTTCAGTTGTTTTGCAATGATTAGTTTTCAAAAAATACAATTTTACATGTAAGATTTGACGAAAAAAATGTTGCGTTACCGTACTTCAAAAATTTCCGAAAAATAAAAAGTTTGATTGATGAATTAAAATTAAAAAAGATCTGCAAAAACGAAAAAACAAACACAACTGAGAAAATAGAAAAAAAAAATAAAATAAAAATTCCAGAAATAAATAAGCTCTCAAGTTTGAAGGGGACGTGGGTGGTCACGATAGGACCGTAGGAAGCGTAGAAGCGATTATTTCTTGGCTGCTTTCTGTAAATACAGAGAGCTCACGTGAAAAGAAACAGAAAAGCCTCGTCCGGGAGGTGATCAAAATGTACTTATCTTTCGTTTCTCACGCAGTTTTACCAGTTTGTGCCTCTTTTTCTCTTATTTATGGGTTGTTTTCTTTTTGTTTACGGGAAACGAGGGGATGCTATTTTAAGAAACAGTTTCTACATGTTTCTTTGAAGACTTTTTGGTTCTTTGTTGGTTCTGTTGGGGGGTTCGCGTGTTAGCTGAAAAAGTTATTTTTGATTCAATAATTTCTTTGAAAATACTTACAGTTTGACCAAGGCATTTTTAAGGTGAAACGTGAAGACAATCTCGACTTCATATGTATTAGTGCATTTTGATAGTGTTAGTTTGATGATCATCATCGATGACGTCACTGATGAATTAGTATTAGTGATACCGTATAGTGGTAGTAGTGTACGCAAAAATTCTCGCTTCACATATCAAAAGAGGTTTTGTAGAAATAAAAACATACTGCAATATCATTTAAAAGAGTCCTATTTTGTATGATGTTAAATTTCCATTATGGAATTCTTTAGAAGTCTTTTCGAAATTTTGGAATTTATTAACCCTGTACCGCCCATTTTTTTTTTTCGAAAATTTTGATTTTTCCCGTGTAAAGGAGGTCATTTTGAGCAACTTTTGTTCTTCGAAAAACTTTATTTCTCTTGTTTTATGTTTTTCATGTTTGTTTTTTTAGTTTTTAAATTTGCTTTTATCTTGTTTAGTTTATCTTTGTTTTTGGTAGTATTTGGCCTATTCTACCACCTCCTATCATTATATTTTGCCTTTTAATTTTTCATGTTTTTACAGTCATTTTTTCAACTTTTTGCTTGTTTTTCATTTTTTTTTGCTCTAGAATGGCACTATTATCACTACACTGGGACACTACAAAAAATACTGAATACTTCTTTTTACTTAAAATATAGGAAATGTTAGTAAAAAACAAGTCAAACTTCCAAACGTTAAATTTTCTAAAATTTTAAGAGTTCTTCATTCCAAAGCCTTTTAAAAATCAAAAATTGGTTGAAAAATTGAATTTGCCGATTTTTTAGATCGAGCCCGTTTAGAGGCGAGGTTGGGTTATAGAGGGTTAATCCGTAGAAATATATAATACAATGTGATAAATATAGTAAAGCATTTGGTTGAATTCGTTTGATGTTAATAAAATATTTATTTATTTTTCATTTATTTCATATGGTTTATAATGGACTAGGAATAAACCTACATTGCAAATGGGAACGGAGTAAAAAATAAACTTTTGGAGTGTTAACTGTGATCATTATTACCAAGTCGCTGGTAAAGTCAACAGCAAATGCCTTGTCACTTCCGGTTATTCCTGTGGATACGGGTGCTCGTTGTACCATCAGCTTCTGCTGCTGCCGGTACGCGTCCATTCGTTGCCGATCGCGCAGTTCGTCGAGGGCTTTGATGGTTTCGCGGGCATCTTGCTCGTTGAACTCTGGTCAGGAGGTGGTGGCCTCCCGATAGGCGGATGAGAGAAAGATTGCGCCGATCGCGGCCAATCGGAGGCGCCACTTGATGAGGTCCTTGCTGCGCTGGTTCTTCGGAGGACCTATCCGGTAGCACACGACGAAGCTGATGAATCCGGTCACGAGGAAGTACCGAACACGTACATCTAGTACGTGACAAAGATCAGCCGCAAGTTGTCGAACAGCATCAGGGCAAAGTAAACACGACCGTCCATCCTCCCAACATTACGCCGCACATCATCGGCCTCCGGGGGAAGATCTTGCTTGTCAAATAGACAACCTCGTAAAGCCGGCGAAAGTGCTCAAGAAAATCCCACAAATGTAGCAGAACAGCGCGTTGTCCGATAGTTTGACCGCTGACAAAAACACAAACACCCCCGCCGCAAGCAGAATAATCCGCCAAAAGTCTGCCCGGATCAGGTTCAAACCGGATCACGAACGCCTCGCCGAAACGGCCCCGATGCAGCTCTGATTGAACGGATCCAGCTTAATTACCTTCTTCCGGCTGTTGGATGGAAAGTTGAACGAAAGCAGACTCTGCACCGTTTCGTGATGCGATCGTCTGGAACAACCGCCCAGCTGCTTGTCCTTCCTTCGGTAGCAAAAGGTATTCAATCCCGGCCGAAAAATCCGGTTCGGGTCAGGTAGATCCGCGATGAAACCATCCGGCTCCAGATAGTGCACTAAAAATAGAACCACTTTCGTAACTCTTCCAAAAAAACTACAAAAATAAATCCAAACTCACCTCCCACTCCTTGAGTGGCCGCGCAGCAGATGGGACAGGTGCCGGGTAGGAGCAACAACCAAAAGCACAGCAGAAGATGGATTTTCGAGGATTTTCTTTTTTTCTTGCGTTGCACGGGTGGACGAATTATGAAAAATGAAAACAAACAGAACTGTCAGTGCCAAAAGTGGCCGGTCGGCCTGTCAGAGAAAAGTGTTGCCAAAATTCAAAGAGCTTCTAGCATAAGCTTTTATTTTGAATAACTTTCCACTAATTTGTTTGGTTTTATACTCGTTACATGTATTTTTTATAGAGGAAAACTAAATTCATTAATTTTATAGACTTTTTACGACATTTAGGAAGACAAAGTATCCACTAATATCAGTATCAAAATAATTAATTATCAAATACCGTAATACGATTTCTGGCAACACGATGTGATTCGAATCATGATGATTACCAATACTAATGTAACTGATGGTTGTGTTAAATCGTGTCAAACAAGAGAAAAAATTGGTCGCGGAAATTTTCAACTCGCAAGTTCAGGAGGACGATTTTCGCGAAATTGTCCGTTTTGGTGAAATTTGTGGTGATCAGCAGACACTCCTGGCTGCAGCACGTTTGGGGATCAACAATTAATTGAGGTAAAGTGAATAGAATGGTCGTTTTTCGGTTGTGTAATTTTTGTATGGGAAACCCAAAGTGTTAGAAAAAAGGCAAAATGTGTGGAAAAAATATCCGTTTTGGACGTGATTGCTTGTGTTTTTGATTCTCGCAACTGTTCTGTTTACGATGATTAATTTACTTTTATGCTGGGTGCCTCATTTAGGATTAATTTTCAATTTTCTTCAAAGGTACCAGATTTCCACTGGTTAAGGGGGAACAAAAAACCCATCATTTTAAAGGTGGAACAGGACAGTTCATCAACCATGTTTATTCGCCATACTTGATGATGGCACGTTACACCTTAAAGAGTCATAAATCCCACCCTCCAGTAAAATTTAGTCATTTGGTATAAATATTCATGACACCCCAAACTAAATCGAACTAAACAACTTTCGCATCCTAATGCGTCATCAATTTCGTTTTGATAGTTTATTAATTCAATCTTCTCAGAATTACGCAAGTCCCGTCAGGTCCATCCATGTTTGTGTTTCTGTACGAGTGTTTAAATCCCTCCAGGATAGTCCCCACCACCCCTTTACCAACTTCCTTCAAAAGCACTCGGTAATCTATTTATTCGGAAAATTAGTTTAGAAGTCGAGAATGACGAGCCCGGCCCAGCTCTGTAAACTGAGCGGAAATCTCCAGCTGAGATGCGTCTTGGTTCAGTTCGAGTGCCTCTCCCAGCCAGCCTCTTCATGCAAATGAGTTTTCTTCGAGGCAAGGCACGGTTCAACCTCGAGTGATCATCATCATCATCATCTTCACCTCTTGCTTCTTGTTGGTAAACATTCACGTCTTTGCCCGGAAAAGCCGTGACTCGGACAGTCGATTTGTTGGTCAGTGGGGTGAGTTTGGAAAAAATAACTGCGTTTAACAAAAAATGTATGCCATTTTTTGTTTGTTTGCATCTAAAGTTTAGGCTTTATGTAAAAGTTTCGTTTCTATTTAATTGTAATCAAAGTAGGCGACTTGGATGTTGCAGTGGTTTCACATGCATACATTTGCTCTAAATCTAGGCTTCAGGTTTTTAATTTTACCAACAGAATCGACCAATGCTTATAATCTTTGAAATCAACGGCGTTTATATCATCGCTAGAGAGAAGGGAAGAACTTTCCAGATTTTTTTTCCATATTCCATGTCAAACATGGCAGACAGACCGGATTATCTTCCTTCTATTCAAATAGTTAACAAAATATTTATGACCTACTGCGATCGATTTTCAGCACCACACGGAAGATTTAGCTCTTGGGGTACGATCGAAACTCATTGATTACCAATAGTAAACTACTACGGTCTGTCATGAAGTTTGACATCTTGGCCAATCTCAATCTGGACTCTGGAACATGGGTAACCACATGACCCAATTCAGTGTTGTATCAAAGAAAATCCAATTCTGTCGATATTTAGCCACGCGAGACTCTCACTGAAGCCTCGGTGTCATTTACATAAGAAAAATCCTGGTTGGACTTGGGAACCAAAGTGGAGATGAAAGTGACCAGCAAATAGCTTAGGCTTAAATTACGTTAAAAATCCGGTCCTTTTGGTCCTTTTGGTACACATGGATCCCTAAAGAACCATGCCGCATCTATTTGAGAATGTTTCTCAATCAATACATTTGTGAAATAGTCTTTATTTCTTCACAAAACTTTAGAAAACTAAAAAAGAACGCCCATTGATCAACGACTCCGTTGACGTTGACGATTAAATCAACGATGACTCCGTTTACGATTACGGTTATATTATCGATTGACGACAGCGATGATGTTGATTCAACGATTAACAGCATTGGAATCGACCATCAAATTTTGGGCCAAATTGAGTTAAGAACGCAAGTTTTATCCTTCACAGATCTCCAAAACCCAATTTCAATCCTGAGAAATTCAATAAAAACCGGAAAAACTCCGTGCATTGTTGTCACTCTTCATATGAAGCAAGTTTCAATCTTGTTGTGCTATCTTGACACACCCTGAAAAACTGGCCGTAGGGATTTCAGGTCAGAACGCGTTTGGAACAAGTACTAGCCCGACTTCGTCAGCCAAATACAACCAAACTTCGGGATAATGCGCTGAATTAGATTTTACGTCGACTCGATTTGGAGGTTAAAAAGAAGTGCACTGTTTATATGGACTTAGCATAGTTCGATGCGGTCGTCGATTTTGTTCGGGGAAATTCGTCGACAATCGACGAAGACCATGTAAACAGTGCACACGAGCTGTCAAATGACGTCACGGCATAAAACCTAATTAGGTTTTACAGCGTGACGTCACGAGCGCACACACACACACATTTTTACAGAGACACACGTGCAAAAATGTAAACAGTGCAGCCAAGCTGTCAAATTTCTAACCTAAAAATCGAGTCGGCGTAAAACCTAATGGTCTAAACAAATCGTGTTTGTTATTGTTTACATTGCACTCGTTTTTGTTTATTCAAGGTCAAACATCAAAACGAATTTTGCTCGGAACGTCAAAAGGCAACGTGTGACAAATTAGCACGACAGCATCGAAATGTTCAAAACAAGTGGCTCAACTCGATCAGAATTAAACTCACCACATTTAACGGTTTTAAATGGTCGTGGGCAAGGGGCAGCCATCGAGTGAGTGAGATGCGATTTTGATTAGGGGCCGATTTGGATTCCGCACAGAGCTAATCAAATTTCAAACTCAATCCCGATGTATGTTCTTAGGCTCCCCGTCCGCCACTACCCGTTACCCCTTCCTTCGAAAAATAACCTCTCAAGCGTGCGTCGGCGGGGTCGAAGGTGGGAGTTTGTATAAGTTATCGGATTTCCCAGAATCCCCAGAATCATGGCACTCAATTCAATTGAATCAATCCGATTGTTGATGGAAGAAATTAATCGCCTCACTCAAATCGGATCACTTCTCTATGATAGGCCTTGGGAGTGATAGTAGGTGGTGGGAGATGAGGGAAAGGTGTCACGGGGAAAACTGCGAGGAGGGGAGTGTGGAAAACTGAGCTTGAGAGGCACTTTCTTAAACTTTTGTGAACATATGGGTCATTTTCCGCCATTTTACACAGCAGTTGCCCCGACCTACAGGGTGACGATTCTCGAGATTTTCAATTTTCCGGGAATCGAGAGTTGAATTTGGGATTTCCCGGTAGCAATAATTTTAAAAAGAAAATTAATAAATTAGTTTTTTTTCAATGCATTTACTTTCAATCAATTCATACTTATTCTATTCTAGCAATATGATAAAAAACAACTGAAACAAAAATTTTAACTAGTTGTTTTTTTCCTTTTTAAGGTCAACTGCAAATATTCATTGAAGAAATATTTACAGTTATCAGGAAAACCCCAATGTTCACAATTGGCAAATATTAACTTTACAAAGATTGCGAGAATTTTTTTCCCCAAAATATAATTTAATATTGGTTGCCGTGAAACACACAAAAGGAAATTACCTTGATACAGTGAAATCAACATAGGGACTTTAAAAACAGATTGTGAGGAATGCTATGCTCGAAAGAGGAAATGGAAATTAAACTTTTTTTTTTGAAAAAGCGTGTAATTAGAAATAATAAATAAAAATATTATTTTAAAAAAAACTGTAGGTTTAATTTCTGGTTTAAGGTAAATTTTGGGTTCCCAATTTGTTGGCTTCTCTCAATTATAAATTTACACTTTCTGAATAAGAAGATTAGAGGAGAATTGGTTTATTCGAAATTGAACATCCAACAATTTAAAATTTTCCAAATAATGTTCTGATTAATGTATATACTTTTGCTTCAATATTCGTAAGTTTAAAATATTCCGGAAGTCTCGGCCGAATTTCCCGGGAATCAAGAGATCTAAAAATGGTCGGTTTCCCGGGAATTCCCGCTCGCCACCCTCTACCCCGATCCCTCTTCGATTTGCGTGAAACTTTATCCTAAGGGGTAACTTTTGTCCCTGATTACGAATCCGAGGTCCGTTTTTTGATATCTCGTGACGGAGGGGTGGTACGACCCATTATATTTTTGAACATGCGAAATAGACATGTTTTCATTACAGGAATGGTGATAAGATGGAAAATTGGTGTCAAAGGGACTTTAATGTAAAATTGGACGCCCGATTTGATGGCGTACTCAAAATAAATAAAAAAGTATTTTTCATTGAAAAAAAGTACTTAAATAGTTTTTAAAACTCTGCCAGTTTCCGTTACTCAACTGTAAATTTTTTTGGAATAAGTCATTTTATGGGAAAATTAATGTTCTTTTCGAATCTATATTCAACCAGAAGGGATATTTTTTTCATTTTAAAATTTCATGTTTTTTCTAACTTTGCAAGATCTTTTATTGGATATTGTTTGCATCCATCACGAGTAATCGCGATTTTACGAAAAAAAAAGTTTTGAAAAAGCTTGTTTGAATCAAAAGTAAATTTTAAAATGTATTCAGTATACATTCAACTTTCTGTTTGATTTTTGTTTTTGATAATACTTAATTATGAATAATTATTACCTTTAGAAAGCCACGACAGGAAAACTACACCAAATTCGTTTTCTTGCGATAATTATTGCTTGAAAATAATATCCGATAAGCACCCTATCTTGTGTACGAACTCATCCAAACTTTGTCCTTCCTGGTCAGAAGCTAGCTCCGCGAAGAAGCAAATATCGAAATTAACTCGCGCCAGAACGAGAACGCAAATCACAAAGTTTTGCCCCTCTCTGTAATTTCCCATTATTTGCCGTTTTCTTGCTTCGACACTTTGTCAAGAAGATACCATTGCGCAAAAAAAATGTCGACGATATCGAAGACGATTAAATAAAGTAACGAAACCTCGGCATCATGAGTAATGGACCGCCTCTCTGCTAAAAGAACTGGAAAAATGAAGAGAAAAATCACTTTTTCTTTACAATTTCCCCCAGCAAGAGAAAAGCGGAAGTAGATTTTTTTCTCTTGTTTTATTGTTTTTGCTTTCCGTTTTATGCACTCATAAACAATCATCTCCAGTTTGCCCAGCAAAGGGCGGATATCAACGGCGACGAAGGAAAACTCGCTTCATGAGGACGATGTTGACGGAAGCAACTGTATTCGTTGATGCACTTCTTCATAACTTTACAGTTTATTAAAAAAAACAAAGAACGAAGTTTTCTTAACTTAAAATATTGACAATTTTTGAAAAAAGATACTTATTCTACAAATATAAAAATAATAAAAATAAGAAAACAAAACAACAATATGTGTCACAATAACACGTAAGCTATATTTACCCTAACAGGATGGTTTAAGAAACGGGAAGCGATTTGTTTGCGAGAGCTTCACTCTATTCTTTCTCTGCCTTGATACTGTTCTCATTATGAATAATCGTGCCTGATGGCGTTGGAAAAGAGTGAAGGAGTGAGAGAGAGAGAGAGAGAGTGAGGCAGATACGACAAAAGGAAGATGAGAAGCAGTTCATTTGTGTCAAATCTTGTTCATTTCATAACGAGAAAAACAGGAATAATAAACGGTAGAGACGATCAGCATTTCCGTTACAGTGTATTTATTTTTTTACATGAATTAATAAATTCAAACGATTTGCTGTTTTTCTCATTGCTGCCATCATCATTTGTGTCATCACTGTTTGCATGATTTATGGGTTTCGCTTAACCCAGTTGCATTTGCTTTTCATTACCATCAATTGCAATAACCATGAACCCAGAAACTCATTTGTTTATGGATGGATTCACTTTGTTTTTTTTTAATTGTCACAATTTCAATCAATTTCCCATTTTAAAATAGATATATTGTGTCAATGGTAATACTAAATTAAACTTTCTCACTTTTCCAAAATTGCTGAAATTTCACTTTTTTCCGAAATAAATATTTTCTATTACAGGGGTGCCCAACCTTTAAGCCCCGCTGACAAGAAATGATTTTTCTGAAGCAATTGCGGCATGAAAATGATGATAAAAGTTGAAAAGAAAAATAAAATCAATGAAGCAGTGTTGCAACAATACACAACAATATACAAATTTTAAATTTCATTGAGGATGATTGCTGTGGTTCTGCAATTAGAAATAATGTTGAAACATTAATTTAGATTAACGCTTTTTTTATGGAAAACACGTGTTGGGGTACTGTGCTTCTGAGTTCCAGTATTTTATAAAATTTATTCGAATAATTTTTTATAGATTACAAATTTGAACAATGTTGGAAACTTAAAAACTTATTTTTTGTTTAAATATTGGAATCAATGAAGAGATATTCGTATTTATATTTGCATAGATCTCAAGTTTTATAAGTTTGCATACAGTTTTGAAAGATTTGTCAAGCTCAATTTTATATTACTGCATTGCAAATATGAATTATATACTTGTTTCTTAAAAATATAATCGTTAGTAAAACTGTTCAAAATTTGAATTTATTTTTTTCTTCAATTGCAGTCAGCATTCCAAAGTTTTCAAATCTAGATTAAATTTTCAAAACAACCTATCCCTCATGGGTTTCCTATGCACGACATCGCCTTTTGTAAATTTAATCGAGAAATGTTTTTTTTACGAAATGGATTTTCTGGAAAGTTTGTAACAAAATTAAGAATGTTAAAAAAAAACACATTTGCATGCTAAAGCATAAAAACCAAATACATGACATCTAAAATTGTTCGAAAAAAGTTGGGAAAGTCGGAAAAAATCGAGCAAGAATCATTTTTCAGTATCATTTGTTGAAAATTGACTGGCTCCTGAATTTAGCTTGGCTTCGCAAATTTAAACTTTGATAAGGCAAGCTTAAAGCTCTTTAAGAGCAAGTCCACGAACAGGGCATACCCCTTTGTATGGGACATCGTTTGGACCTCACCAATCTGCCTGAAATTTTGAGGGGTTGTTTGTACATATAAAACTAGTATCTGGCCAAAATATGAGCACTCTAGGTCAACGGGAAGTGGGGCAAATCGGGACACAAAGTTTGAAGGTTCAAAAACGTCAAAAATCTTAAAATGGCTGTAACTTAGGCAAAATTCAATTAATTTCTAAAATTCAAAATGCATCTGAAAGGTTAATTTCACAATAGAAACATGCATAAAAATGTTTATTTTCATCCATTTTAACCCTTTAAAAATTAAAAGTTCAAAAAAAACTTATATTTACAGTTATTGAAAATCAAGTTCGTTTCCAAGAATACTAGATGACACCAGAAAAAAGCAGCTTCTTAATTTTTTTTAAACTTTTATTTTTTAGAGGGTTAAAATGGATGAAAATAAACATTTTTATGCATGTTTCTATTGTGAAATTGTCTCAGGAACACGAATATGATAAAATTATCACCGGAAAATTTGATCTAAGGGGTCCCCCGAGCAAAAATGTACAACCAAATAATTCACTAATAGTAAAAGTGTCTATTTAATACGTTAAACTGCCTTACCCAAAGCGTTCTCAGTCTCGGATGGTAGTCCCAGATGTCCCCTACAAGCTGCAGGTCGAACCGAGTTGATATCTGGATGGAACACTTTTTTATTTGAGTTTGAAAATTATGCTATTTTTTCACTAATATGCCAATAAGTCTCTTCAAATTCAACCAATTGGGATGCTCTTCCCTGCATTTTGTTGCATTTTTTAAGCCCTTTCAGATGCATTTTGAATTTTAGAAATCAATTGAATTTTGCCTAAGTTACAGCCATTTTAAGATTTTTGACGTTTTTGAACCTTCAAACTTTGTGTCCCGATTTGCCCCACTTCCCGTTGACCTAGAGTGCTCATATTTTGGCCAGATACTAGTTTTATATGTACAAACAACCCCTGAAAATTTCAGGCAGATTGCTGAGGTCGATGCGAGATGGGTATGCTTTGCTCGTGGACTCGCTCTTAAATTTGAGGAAAGATTCAGATTTCACAATGAACACCTGTTTGGACCAAGCGACAAAATGTTGTTGAACTGTCAAACCAATTATTTTTTACAAAAAAAAAAAAATGATGGTGTTTCTTTTGGCAGCTAAGTTTGAAACAACTTTTAATTTGAGCAATTCGCTCTAAAATCAGCACATTTTTTGCTTTTTTTAATTTTTTAACCGGATGAATAAGTGTGTTTTTTTTATGATCAAAAAAGGCATTTTACATTATTACTTCGTTCATACAAGCTTTGTTACATTTTTAGCAGCTGTTCAAACAAAAAGACCATTGATATATTCACAAATCTATTTTTGGATCGATTTGCTGTTTTCGGCAAAATTCTGGAGTTTTTTTTAAAGATCCAAAAAACCAAATTCCCAGTTTTTGCTTAATGGGTGTATTTGAAACTGCCTTGTGTCAGGGGTGTTAAAACTCACAAAAAGTAAAAACTGAAAATTTGGTTTATTGGACCTTTTCAAAAAAAAACTCCAGAATTGTAGGTTTTGCTTTGGAATTTATCGGGTGAAAACAGTTAAACTCTGAAAAAATATTTTTTTAATATACATAGCACAGATGGTTGGCGAACGACTGGACATGGCGTACCATAGGTACTTCGAGTACCGCAGGAATAAAATAGACCCACCAAGTGGTCCATTAGCCTCTTGTCCAGTAACTCCGATACCCTGGCCTCCCCGCGGCGCTAGCCGGGATACTAGTAACCATTGGAGAGATCGGGTAACCAACCCCGGTGGGAACTCTGGTAGTATGCTGACAGGGAAGAAGGGCTCCATCCTCTTCGGAGGGTGTAGCTATACCGTTAGGCCTCGAGAGAAAGGCCCCCGTTACGGTGTCGAGAGAAAACCGGAGCTGGGTCTCGGTAGCTTCAAGGTGGCAGCCCCACCCCGAGACTAGGTATCGCAGCCCCAATCCGGCTGCATACCGAAACCAAAAACATTACGAACAATCAAGAAGGAATAAGGATCCGGAACAAACGGCATAGACCTAGGCACGAAAAGGACACCGATTGGAAACTCGGAACATGGAACTGCAGATCGCTACGTTTCGATGGGTATGAGTACGCTCTGTTGAACGAGCTCAAACCCCGCAACTTCGATGTTGTAGCGCTGCAAGAGATGTGCTGGAAGGAGCGAAGATGTGGGAGGATGATGCTTTGGAGCTCACCATGTACCAGAGCGGCGGAGCCGAAAACAAGCTGGGAACCGGCTTCATAGTGTTGGGCAAGATGCGGAGTCGTGTGATAGATTGGGAGCCGATCGACGACCGGATGTGTAGATTGAGGATTAAAGGCCGTTTCTTCAACTATCACATCTTCAACGTACATTGCCCACACGAGGAATCATCCGATGCCGAGAAGGAAGCGTTCTACGCGAAGCTGGAGCAGAAGTTCGACAGCTGCCCGCAGAGGGACGTCAAGATCGTCATCGGAGATATGAACGCCCGCATTGGAAGGGAGGAGATGTACAAGCCGGTGATCGGGCCGAACAGCCTGCACACCGTCACGAACGACAACGGCCAGCGGTGCATCAACTTCGCAGCCTCCCGCGGTATGGTGGTACGGAGCACATTCTTCCCCCGGAAAGACATCCACAAAGTCACCTGGACATCGCCTAACCAACGAACAAAAACACAAATCGACCACGTCCTCATCGACGGCCGATTCTTCTCGGACATACGGAACATCCGCACGTACCGCGGTGCGGACATCCACTCGGACCACTACCTGGTGGGTGCAAGCATGCACTCAAAACTGTCGACGACGTATCACCGACGACGGAGCCGGCTCCCACCGCCGTTCAACACCGAGCGGCTGCAGGACACGGCTGCGGCTCTGCACTACGTGCAGCAGCTGGAAGCGAGCCTGCCAACGGAGGAGGAACTCGGCGCTGCCTCGCTCAACGATGGATGGAGCAGAATATGCTCGGCCATCGGCAGTGCCGCTGAAGCCGCGCTAGGTAGTACGGTCCGAGTTGGAAAGCAGCGCTGGTTCGACGAGGAGTGCCAGCGGCTACTTGACGAGAAGAAAGCAGCTTATGCGGTGAAGCTGAGAGCTGCAACTGATGAGAACGTGGCCAGATACAAACAAGCGCTGAAACAGCAGAGAACGGTCTTCAAGCTCAAGAAGCGCCAGCTGGAAGATCGCGATCGCGCCGAAATGGAGCAGCTGTTCCGGCAGAACGAGACGCGTAAGTTCTACGAGAAAGTTAACCGGTCCCGCAAAGGCTATGCGCCGCAAGCCAACACTTGTCGGGACGCCGAGGGAAACCTTCTTATGGACAAAGGCGAGGTGTTGAACAGGTGGCAGCAGTTCTTCAACGAGCACCTCAACGGCGATGTAGCGCATGGAGACGGCTTTGAAGCCCAACTTGGACCGCCCGCTGCCGACGAACAGTTCCCGGCACCTGATCTGGAGACGGTGAAGAAGGAGATCAGGCAGCTGAAGAACAACAGGGCCAGACCGTACGCACGGAGGTTCGTGGGCCCCTATCAAGCGGGGTTTACTGGCGCTCGGGCCACCACGGACCAAATTTTCTCGCTCCGGCAGATCCTCGAGAAATGCCGTGAGTACAACGTGCCCACACATCACATCTTCATCGATTTCAAGGCAGCGTACGATACAGTCGACCGCGAACAGCTATGGCAGATCATGCACGAGAACGGATTTCCGGACAAACTGACTCGGCTGATCAAGGCTACCTTGGATCGTGTGATGTGTCACTTGCGAGTGGCAGGGGAGCTAGCGGACCCCTTCCAATCGCATCAAGGGTTACGACAAGGTGACGGCTTATCCAATGCGCTGTTCAACATCGGACTTGAGGGAGTTGTGCGAAGAGCGGGTATAGACACGAGAGGCACGATTTGCAACAGGACAGTCCAACTTCTTGCTTATGCGGACGACATTGATATTATAGCGAGAGACCTAGAGACGGTGAAAAGGGTTTACACCGCCTTAAAGACGCAAGCAGGACGAATTGGATTGGCCATGAATACGACGAAAACAAAGTACATGAAAGGGAGGAGCTCAAAGGACGTTGACCCCCCAAGACTCACCCCTCTAGCTGTGGATGGCGATGTGCTGGAGGAGGTGAGCGAATTCGTGTACTTGGGATCGCTGGTAACGGCCGACAACGACACCAGCTTAGAGATCCGGACTCGTATCCACTCCGCGAATCGCGCCTACTTTGGATTACGGAAAACCTTGACATCTGATCGAGTGCAACGTGCCACGAAGCTGACCCTGTACAAGACACTGATTAGACCGGTTGCCCTCTATGGCCACGAGACCTGGACGCTGCGGCAAGAGGACGAACGAGCCCTTGGAGTTTTCGAACGGAAGGTGCTGCGAACGATCTACGGTGGAGTACGTACAGCTCAGAACGAGTGGCGAAGGCGCATGAACCACGAACTGCACGCGCTGCTGGGAGAACCGACCATCGTCACCCTGGCGAGAATCGGGAGGCTCAGGTGGGCCGGCCATGTCGCGAGGATGGACGACGACCATCCTGTCAGGATGCTCTTTGACCGCGCGCGACCGGATGGCGGCACTGGCCGAAGAGCAGGAGCGCAGCGTGCACGATGGGGTAATCAGATCGAGGCGGACCTAAGAAAGATCTGCAACCTAGGAGACTGGCGAGCTGCAGCCCAGAACCGAGCAACATGGAACAACCTTCTTGATACAGCACGGGCACCGCGTATGGTGTTCTAAGCTGTTTGGTATGGTATGTATGTAGCACAGAAAACCAAAGTTTGAAAAATTTCATTTTTGGATTTTTTTAGATTGCAAAAAATAAATCGTTGTTTTGAGCTATGAAACAAGCTGAAAACAAATTGGCAGTGTTATCTATTCGAAAAAATAGAAATAAAAAAAACTGGACTGATTCGAAAAAAAATGTTGCCTTAATTTTAAGATATGAATTCCCATTTTCATTTTTAAAAGTTCTTCAAATATATTTTGATATCGTGCATTTTTCTCGAAAAGACCAATAAAATTCTATAAATTTGTTTTAAGGTATAGAAGATTGGACCAATGAAATGGTTGCTAGGATATAGTTTTCGAAAAAAAAAATAAGGAAGAAAAACGTGATTTTCTCTACAACTTGAAAAGTAGAATTTAAAAAAGACATCAACTTCAATGTCAAGAAAATAAATTATCGTGAAATGTTTTAATCTCTGGAATACAAATATTTTTTTAAATTTTCAATTAAAATATCAAAAATTCCATTTGAAAAGAGCATTAACCGAAAAAAAGTTCTCTGATCAAATTTGTTCTAGGGTTCCTTGGCCAAAAACACTTAGACCCGCATTTTTTGTTTGGTCATTAGGGTGACCAACATCGTGCTAGGGTGTTTCCAAAAACGGTTATTTTCGTCAATTTTCAAAAAATCCTATTTCGCAGTTTTGGTGAAAAAAGTTGTTTTTTTTTTCTCGTTTTCGTCATTTTCCTGTTTGAGCGCGTGGCGCATCGGAAAACATAGTTTTAATTTTCATAAAATCTTATCTCTGGACCGTACGGGTCAAAATTGCCGAGCTACCGTGGCCGTAAGGCTATGGGTTACGCCTGGTAAGCGGAGGGTGATGGGTTCGATTCCTGTCTGTCTCGGCGCAGTCAGATCCCTTAAAAGAGTAATTCTACTCACTGGGAATACTGACCGGTAGGGAATGTTTTTCGACTAGCGGGGTGCTGTATTTCCAATCCAGCACGCTGTTAATGACCCTAATGACAAAAAAATGGGTCTGATTATTTTGACCAAGGAACCCTAAAAAAAAAAAATGAGCCCAATCGGAGATTTTTTTTGGTTCATGCTCTTTTCCATTGTAATTACTATATAACAAGGCCTAAACACATTTATTTTTGACCTCTTTCCGATGAGTCATAAATACTAAAATCGTGTAACCCTGTTAATAATATTAAATAGCAAGATAAGTTCAAAGAAAGCCGAAATCATCTGCAAATGGATGAGAAATAGTTTTAATTACTGTAATTCTAAACTTATTTGAATTATTTTCATGAAACTTTTCATTTCAAATTACGACACTTTATTATCAGCCCACATTCATTAACAGTCTCAAAAGTCCATCTAAAACCGATTTAATATTTACGATTACATCGTCGTCAAACGGAGAGTCATTCCAGAGGATGGTAAACATGTTTTTTTGGTCATTCGCATCTGAAAAACCTGATGAATACCTAGCAGAGTGGAGTCGCTTTTTTGTCACATGTGCTCTGCTGAATGGACACATTTCGAGGCGACTATCAGGTTTGCGACCACCATTGTGTGTTGGCCAATAAAAGTTAACTGAAGCAAAACGGTGCCTTGGCTCCACTCATGCAAACTAATGTCCATAAACGGGGTTTTTTATGACTAATAACGTACGGGCTCGACCAGGTTTTTGCCGTATCGAGACAAATGGTTTGATAAACTGTAACTGCACAAGCTAGATAATTTTGTTTGCTAAAGCACGATTCCCTTTGAAATGTTTAAAATTGAATTGCATAGTCATAACAAGAAACGGAAAACTCACCCAGCAAAAACATGCTTCAGAAGCTCCAAATTGGAAACTGGCAACTGTTTTGCATTTAAATGATTCATCACTTGGCCAGGATCGAGTCCACTTTGATGTAAGTGTATGAGTATCAGTAGCCCTCAGTAGGTTTGAGAGGGCACTCGAAGAAAGTCCGGAAGGGTAGAACTTAAAAAAAAAAACACTTCATCACTTTCCGGACTCTTCGGAAGTATCGTCCAAGGAGCATAACTAAAAAACGCCATTAAGAAGTTTGATTGAGTTGGGATACCGGAAGGCCAGGACTCGAGAAATGCATCGTCACCATCATCAAACCGGTTGTGGGAATAGACACACTAGCCTCACACGCACAAACAAGTTGAAGATGAAAAATTGGAGCGTTTTTTTTTTGGTGAAGCTTGAAATATTTTTTTCAGTGTTCTATGTAAAATTTTTAAACTCTAACTCAAAATTAAATTAAAAAAAAACTCGAATTTGTTAACAAAATAATGTGAGCACTGAAAAGCACTATTTAATTTAGGAAAAAAAGAGTAAATTCCCAACCAATCTTATGTGAGTTTTAATCATTTTTGATTTGGATCTTACTAGTTTAGAGTAAATAGCCGTTTTACATCATTGGCTGTCCAATCAAAAGTGCTAGGGAAAACTTTAAAAACCCCTTAAATGGGGAAGAGATCGATCTGGTATCTTTGGCGAAAATGTTTGTTATGATTCGGATTTCAGCACGGAAAATATCTTACAATTTTTAAATCACTTTTTTATTATCTCGATTATCTCGACATTGCCAACATTTCGATTTAGACAAAACATATTCTTTTTATTTTTCATTTTAAAAAAGCATGAAGGACGTTATAATGTTATTATGTTGATTCTCATTATTTTTTTAAACGCAATTTTGGCAAACCTTGGAACAAAAACTGTTATAAATTATCACAAAATCGAAAACATCATAAAAAATAGTAAAACTTTTTTTCTAATTTGCGACAACAAAACATATTTAATCCACATAGGTATGTGGTTGCTGCCATTCTCACCACTTACCAAATATAGTTTACATGAACAAGTGAATGAGCTCCGGCTTAGAAAACGTACAAAAATATCACTTAAGTGGTCATAACTTAAACCCTGCCTTAAGTTTATCAAATTTTCAGACTCATTTGGAAGGTCTTTGATTACCTTTGCCTATCTTTGCAATTTTTGATACCTAAAAAACATTGAAATCAGGCTGTACATTATTTTTTTGTAAGAAGTTTATGTACCTCAGTCTGGTTATGGTCGAGGGGTGGTTGAACATTCACAAATATTATGAAAATGTAAAATGTTTGTTAATTGAAATTATTTCAGATACATTTTCATTGCTTTTTGTTTAAAAAAAATATGTTGTTTTAGTGCAATTTTCATGATAACTTTTTACTAAAGATTTTTCATCAATTATTTCACCAATTTCAATAAAGTTTTAAAAGACTTTTAATGTAATATAGATAACCGACATTTTTGTTATTTAAACAGTGTTTAGTTTAAGTCAAAGTTAAATGTTTTATAACAAATTTTCAATCAAGTTTGCTAAAAGTTTTGGCGAAATTGACTGTTTTCTATTAAATTCAAACTTGTGATTTTTTTTTGCAGTATGATGGATTTTTCCCGTATTGTCATTTTCCTGTTGTAGCGTGCGGCGCGTCAAAAACCCAGTTTTTATTTTTTTTAATCGTTTCTCGGAATCCATTTAATGCAATTATCATTTTGCTAAACATATTTCAAATATTAGCTCTGTGGTTCCTCTATCTCCAAAACCACATGTCAATGTTTCATACGATCTTTTCTACTACAGAGCAATTCCAGCCCAAAACAGGAATTTTTTAGGTACTTTTTTCTCGACCTTCTCCGATTTCAATGAAACTTTGTAGACATGTTATTCTACGCTTATATAAGCCATTTTTGTGTATATGGAGCTAGTTACACTCGATAATGACATTTGCGAAGGGCGTAACTGTTTTAAATGTTTTTGTATTTCGTAATTTAAATATTGCTGTATCTCGAAGCCGTTGCATCGTATCAAAAAGTGGTCAAAGACAAACTTGTAGGAAATCTGACGGGCTTTTCGAAAAAAATACACTGAAAGAAAAAAACACGCCACTTTTACGAGATTTTTCCATTTTTAAGTTTAAAAGTCAAATTTGAGGGTGAGCCCACGATTTTTTTCGTTCAGATTTTTTGTGAAAATAGCCTAGGATGTTACAAAAAGACTCACGAAAAATGCAGGATGGAGCAACGCACCTAAAAAAATACAAAAATCATTTACTGAAACTGTTTTTTTTCAAAAGTGCCCTAAACATAAAATTTTTTAAAATCCAAACACGAGAGTCGATTCTCCAGACAATTTTACATAAAAGTCTCCATATTGATCATTGTCCTATGTCCAATCCTTGTGAAGTTACAGCGGTTTTAAAAATAAAAAATGTTGAAAAAATAGGTTTTTCGCAATTTCTATATGACAGACTTGATTTTTCAGTCTCGAAAATATTTTTATCGGAAAGCTTGTTCGATTTCCCATAAGTTTGCCTTTGACCACATTTCAATTGGATGTATGGGCTTACAGATATAAGCTAATTTACTATCCAGGTTACTATACTACACTGAAAAAATATTATGTTTTTTAGTTATGAGCAATGTAATAAGCTCATATCGGTAAGCCCATACATCCAATTGAAATGTGGTCAAAGGCAAACTTATGGGAAATCGAACAAGCTTTCCGATAAAAATATTTTCGAGACTGAAAAATCAAGTCTGTCATATAGAAATTGCGAAAAACCATCAAAAAACCTATTTTTTCAACATTTTTATTTTAAAAACCGCTGTAACTTCACAAGGATTGGACATAGGACAATGATCAATATGGAGACTTTTATGTAAAATTGTCTGGAGAATCGACTCTCGTGTTCGGATTTTGAAAATTTTGATGTTTAGGGCACTTTTGAAAAAAATCAGTTTCAGTAAATGATTTTTGTATTTTTTTAGGTGAGTTGCTCCATCCTGCATTTTTCGTGAGTCTTTTTGTAACATCCTAGGCTATTTTCACAAAAATTTTGAACGAAAAAAAATCGTGGGCTCACCCTCAAATTTGACTTTTAAACTTAAAAATCGAAAAATCTCGTAAAAGTGGCATGTTTTTTTCTTTCAGTCTGTTTTTTTTCGGAAAGCCCGTCAAATTTCCTACAAGTTTGTCTTTGACCACTTTTTGGTACGATGCAACGGCTTCGAGATACAGCAATATTTAAATTACGAAATACCAAAATATTTAAAACAGTTACGCCCTTCTCAAATATCATTATCGAGTGTAACTGGCTCCATATACACAAAAATGGCTTATATAAGCGTAGAATAACATGTCTACAAAGTTTCATTGGAATCGGAGAGGGTCGGGTACAACCGATTCCCTATTTGACATGGAATTGCTCTACAGTGCAATAACTTTTTTTTCATATGCGTTGAATAGAGCTATACAGCAATTCCATTTGAAAAGAGCCTAAACCAAAAAAAAAGTTCTCCGATCGGGCTCAAAATTTTTCTGGGGGTTCCTTGGCCAAAATAATTAGACCCGTATTTTTTTGTTTGGCCATTAGGTGGCCTACATCGTGCTAGGTGTTTCAAAAATGGCAATTTTCGTCATTTTTCGCAAAACCACTTTTTCTAAAATCATCTCCGCGCCATTTCATCCGATTTTAGCTGTCTTAGACGCAAAGAAAGGTGATGAGTTTGGCTATTTGGGAAAAATAGTAAAAGTTCCAAAATCTAGCTTAACTATTGAAAAAGTCGTATGAAAACTTAAAATGGCGTTTTGACCGTGTCTGGACCAAAGAGCCTATGTCTGAAAATATTTTTATCGGATTCCTCGGAAAATTTCACATAACATATCAAAAAATTGGCGATGTCGAACCGTACGTTTCGAGATATGATTTTTGAAAAACTGCGTTTTTCGACGCGCCACGCGCAAAACGGAAAATGACGAAATCGGCAAAATCAACTTTTTCCACTAAAACTGCGATAACTTTAAAATTTCAGCGATGACCTATACATGTCTGGGTACCAAAATTTTCGTAATTGAGAGACGCAACTTTTGGTACCATAACATCTATAGGTCATCGCTGAAATTTTAAAGTTATCGCAGTTTTAGTGGAAAAAGTTGATTTTTTGCCGATTTCGTCATTTTCCCGTTTTTGCGCGTGGCGCGTCGAAAAACGCAGTTTTTTCAAAAAATCATGTCTCGGAAACGTACGGTTCGACATCGCCAATTTTTTGATATGTTATGTGAAATTTTCCGAGGAATCCGATAAAAATATTTTCAGACATAGGCTCTTGGTCCAGACACGGTCAAAACGCCATTTTAAGTTTTCATACGACTTTTCAATAGTTAAGCTAGATTTTTGAACTTTTACTATTTTTCCCAAATAGCCAAACTCATCACCTTTCTTTGCATCTAAGACAGCTAAAATCGGATGAAATGGCGCGGAGATATGATTTTAGAAAAAGTGGTTTTGCGAAAATGACGAAAATTGCCATTTTTCGAACCACCCTAGCACGATGTAGGTCACCCTAATGGCCAAACAAAAAAATACGGGTCTAATTATTTTGGCCAAGGAACCCCCAGAAAAATTTTGAGCCCGATCGGAGAACTTTTTTTTCGGTTTAGGCTCTTTTCAAATGGAATTGCTGTATATTGAGTTCAATGGAGTTATGTTTTTTTTTTCCTTTGTGGTGTCAGTTGACGTCTAAGACCGTTTGTGATCCATCTCGACGAGTTATGATTTGTTTGTTGTTGAAAAATGTGGGTTTAGCGCACATCGACGAAAATTACAATTTTACACGGAGAAAAAAGCGTTCCGAAAATTGTGAACAATGTGCCACGAAATCTGGAACAAGGTGGTGTTCCACGGTACGAAAACGTACCATGAACAATTTCCATAAACAATTAGCAAATCGTGAACAGGTGTTCACAAAAAATCGTAACGCCAGCAGCATAACGCTTAGCTTGTTATCGAAATCATGAACACTGTTCACGATTTCAGGGAACAACGTGGGAATGTGTTCACGATTTAAAGAACACTTTTTAAATGTGAAAAAAGGATTTGGAGATAATAAAAAATGTTATTTAAAAGTTTTAAGAATATCGAACAGCCGTAGTGGGCAAAATGCAGTTTTTAACTTATAATTTTGGTAAGAAGCCGTTACTCACTGTGACGGCGGCTTAGGGATTGCCTTTATTTTTAAAGACCAAAAAGAATTAAATCAACCCATTTACGGTCATTATATTCACACTTAACACCATGAAATTAGGCAGAGTGTAGTTAAAATGCGACTGTTCAGTTTGAATGTTCAGTCCAGAAATCAAATTGTTCAATTGTTAAAAGGTAACTTTGATTGTCTTCAATCTTCAATTATTCCAGGCTTCTTCGATTCGGTATTTCTTCAATTATTATGTTTGAAAACGTAACGTAACGCTTCTTTACAATCGTGAACTTTAGTTCATGATTTTTTTCACTTCTGTTCATGAAAACGTAGTTTTTTGTTCATACAATCGTGCACGAGTTCACGATTACATGAACAAATATTTTACGCAAAAACATGCACATTTGTTCACGATTTCCGGAACGCTTTTTCTCCGTGATAACACACCCTAATGGCCAAAAACTATGGCTATGATTATTTCAAACAAGGAACCCTACTCCTGATCGCACACCTTTTTTTTCAAATTGTGCTTGTTCCGTGGGAAATTGCTTTTAAATCTAATTTTTTAACTCATAAAGAGGACATCTTGATCGTCTCAACATGTTAAACATCACCAACAAAAAAAAAAAACTTGTGATGGAATGCCAATCAACATATCTCTGGAACGTTCGCTCAAACTATGCAAACTCGTAACAATTTCCTACCAGTTTATTAAAAACTTTTACCACTTTAGCTCTATTCCCCCACCGTTGGTCAGTACCTGCCATCGAGAAGTAATAATGCTGAAAGTAACATCCTCCGGGCTATTAAAAGTGCCTTTTCCCATCGATACACACAGAGTCAATTTGTTCCGGCAAACCATACACCTTTGTGCCTTCCAGGGTGGAAAATATTACAATGAAACAAAGACAAACGAGAGAAGCCCGGAAAAAAATATGATGCCATGGAAAAACAAGCAGAGTAAGTTTTTTTGTTGCTCTCCCCTTTTCCTCGTTAAGGCCAAAGCTCAAAGCGCAAATGAAAGCTCGATTTCCTGCTCAGTCTGCTGGCTTCCGGCAAATGTTTGCGTCTATGTGTGTGTTCGGTGATGGAATGAAGCTTAGTGTCGATTTTTGCTCTTTCCATCTTTTCTCATCGACCATTCACTAGCATAGCCAGTGCCGTGGTCAAGCCGTCCATACCACACCACACCATCCCATTCATCTACATCCGTTTCACCCATTGGACGGCAGCTCAACTACACGCACACACCCAGCATTTGTGCAGTAAAAGTGAAAGCCAACACAGATGGTTCATGAACAACAACAAAAAAGAGAAAAAGCAAACAATAGAGGTAAAAAGGTTTTTGTTGGGCCTTTATTTTTGGAAAAGCTCTCACATGGAAAAACAAGTGAGAGCTGGAAAGAACCATCAACCAGGTTTGATTTTGGTAAGCAAACAGTTTGGGTTTTTTGGAGGCATTTTTTTTAAACTCCATGCAAGCTATTTCCAACGGAAAGAAAATAAAGGATGTTGAATATTGCCCTTAACAAACAAGAAAACGAGCTATTAAACAGTAAAATTAATCATTTCTATAGACTTTAAATTTTATTAGGTCCTATAAAGAACTGTAAACAATGAGTGTATCCCGCGTGTGTAAGGTGAGATTTTAGGTTATGATTAGGCTTAGTGATTTTTCACGCTCGAAAATTGCAAATTTCACGGGTATCTCAATTTCAAAACACCAAATTTCACGCAAATTTCGCGGAACTTGAAAAAGGTTAAAATAACTCCTAAAATCTTATGTTTAAATCACAGAAACTACTTTTTATGCTTCATTATATATTATTCTTAAATAAACTAAAAAAACTTCAATAAATTTGAAAATTACACAAATAAAATCTTCTAATTTTCAAAAAAGGTTCCACTAGAATTAAAGATGGGCTCTATACAGTATGTAAAAAAAGTATTTACACCCCTTGGGCACTATGCACATTTTGTGATGAAACATGTAACAATTTAAAGTTTGACAGAAAGCTAGTACTACGTTTTGTTCAGAAACTCATGCCAAACATTTTGCTACAAAAAGCTCATGAAAAGATGAGTTCTATAAAAATTTATATAACAAATACTATTACAAAAATAAAAAAGGTGCAAAAAAAGTTTGTACACCTTTCGAAAAATTAACATGAATAAAGTTATTTGTTGACAAATCACCATAAATCCAGTCTCCCAACTCCAAATAGGCATCCTTGACTGATTAAAAAAATAATTTGGATTGAATATAAAGTTTACCAACTACTTAGTATAAAAGTTTATATAACTCTGGAAATTCTATATAAAACTTATCTAAACTTAATTTTGCAAACTTTTAATTCAACTAAATGGCAATATATTACCATAGAATTGCTAAATAAACATTTTGGAGTGGGTATAACACCGTTTTAAGGGTATTTGTATCGATAGAATAGATTTTTCGTTGGAATTTCGTACCAACCCGGAATAACGTCGTCGGAAAATCCGCCGGCATCCGAACCGGTCCACGATTAACAAGTCAACCTATGTGGCATCGGAAAGGGCATAAAATTTCCAATCTTTTGATACCCATACATCCAGGTTTTCTATAAAACCCACGTTGTTAAATACCTGGGCAAAAAGTAAGTTTGATCCACGAGAACAAAAATTACGAAAGTCCATACATTTTTGGCAGGTTGCTCAAACGAAACCATAACAACGTTTTTGCCTAGGTATTTAAAAACGTGGGTTTTATAGAAAACCTGGATGTATGGGTATCAAAAGATCGGAAATTTTATGTTCTTTCCGATGCCACATAGTTTGACTTGTGAATTGTGGACCGGTTCGGATGCCGGCGGATTTTCCGACGACGTAATTCCGGGTTGGTACGAAATTCCAACGAAAAATCTATTCTATCGTTACATGAACCCCCAAAACGGTATTATTTCTACTCCAAAATGTTTATTTAGCAATTCTATGGTAATATATTGACATTTAGTTAAATTGAATGTTTGCAAAATTAAGTTTAGATAAGTTTTATATAGAATTTCCAGAGTTATATAAACTTTTATACTAAGTAGTTAGTAAACTTTATATTCAATCCAAATTATTTTTTTAATCAGTCAAAGATGCCTATTTGGAGTTGGGAGACTGGATTTATACTGATTTGTCAACAAATAACATTATTTATGTTAATTTTTCGAAAGGTTTACAAACTTTTTTTGCACCTTTTTTTATTTTTGTAATAGTATTTGTTGTGTAACTTTTTATAGAAATCTTTTTTTTCCTGATCTTTTTGTAGCAAAATGTTCGGCATGAGTTTCTGAACAAAACGTGGTAGTAAGTTTCTGTCAAACTTTAAATTGTTACTTGTTTCATCACAAAATGCGCATAGTGACCAAATACTTTTTTTACATACTGTATATATTTTGAAACAAAATGTAGGGCACGCGTATTCTCATTTACTTAACTGAAAAAAAAATTCGGAAAGATCGGAAAATTTCACGAATGTTTCATATTTTAACATTGTAAATCGGACCATTAATTGCTGAGATATCGACATTAGAAAATGGTGGGTTGTTTCGGTGAGACTTAGAAAACATCAATTTTCCTGTTTTTCAACCTTTGCATGGCAATATCTCAGCAACTATGGGTCGTATCAACAAAGTTTATTAAAGCAGAAAATAGAGAATTTTCTCAGCTTTTTAAAAATATTTTTTAAACATGGGCACTAATTTAAAAAAAAATGAAAAACTGCGACTATTTTCAAAAAAGTTACCTAAAAATGGTTATAACTTAAAAACGGAGCACTTTATCAAAAATTCACTAGAGTACTTTTTGATTGCAAATTCGATTTTACATCGAAAAATGAAGTTGAAAAATTTTTGCGACCAATATTTCGATTTTTTGAAAAAATCTGTATTGATTCAAAAAGTCATAACTCGGTCAAAGATTTTTTGCCCATTCTGGAAATTTCTGAAAAGTTGGCATTTTATGTCCTCCAAAACATATCAAAAATAAAAAAAATAAAAAAAGTGTTTTTTTTTTGCAAATCAAGTTTTAGTTACAAAAATTTAAATAAAAAATCACCATTTTTTTTACCGTGAATCATTTTTTTCAGTGTAGCCCATATACCTACAACTTTGCCGAAGACACCAAATCGATCAAAAAATTCTTTCAAAAGGTACAGATTTTTGAATTTTTACATGTAATTTTTGTATGGACAGCTGCCAAATTTGTATGAAAAATTATATGAACGAACCAATGATGCAAAATAGCTTCTTTGGGTATACCGAAGGCACCAACAAAGTTTCAGTCGGATTAAAAAATACAAAAATTAAAATTAAAGAAAAAAAGACCGATTCCATAGAGAACTGCTCAATGCACAAAAATACGTTTTTGATTGTTTTCAGTTTATTTGACTTCTACTTTCATTCAAAAAAAAAAAAATTCAGCCCAGCAAGTTTTCTAAGGTGATTGTGGATGACGGTGGTAGGCTGCCTACTTTTCTAAGTAACTTATCTGTTTTACTTTACTTAATTATTTTAAGCTGTAATTGTAGGGTATAACTTGGACTTCGCACTAAATAATAGTCTATCAATTGCACTATTGCGCACGGTGTGTTTCTTAGAACCAACTTAAGATAAAAAAACGGCAATTCTGATATTTGGCACCATGAAAGAAGGGCTGTCATATACATACAGCAACATATTGCCCGGATACAAATTCAACCTTACACCATTGCTAAACTTAGAGGTTCCCAACATTATTTTTTCAATCCTCTGCCGTACAACACTATAATATTTTAAAACATTTTCGAATCAATGATATTGTAGAGAACAGTTTTCTGAACAATTTCCATGAAAAAGTTTTGATTTTGGTATAAGCAGAGATTTACACAATTTCGTAAAATAAAATGTAACTTTCCTCAAAATTTGTGGATTCAATTCCCATTCAAACGATAAACACTGCCTACTGAGTTTTTATGTTTCTAATAACAATATTTTCATAAATTTTATCAACATTTTATAAAAGTTTTATGTTTCAGGAAAATGTTTTTATCCTTCATCCAGTGTTCATCGTTTGAATGGGAATTAAATCCACACATTTTGAAGAAAGCTACTTTTTATTTCACGAAATTTTGTAAATCTCTGCTTATATTGAACCAAAATTGATACTTTTTTATGGAACTTGTTTAGAAAACTGTTCTTTACAATATGATTGATTCGAAAAAGTTTTGAAATATTATAGTGTTGTACGGCAGATGATTGAAAAAAATAATGTTGGGAACCTTTGGGTAATAAATAGCTTTTAAATGAAATACTCTAAGTTTAGAAAAGTTTTATGCTCGAATTTGTATCCGGGCAATCTGTTGCTCTGTTTTCATGACAAATTTTACAAATAAAACATTTTTATTTAGAATGCTGGAAATCTGGTAAATTTGGGATATAAACTTTTTATTTGAGGTCTAATATGTAGTTTAGAGTCTCTTGAGATACTTTTATAAGAAATTCGATGGATATGAACATGAACCCATCGGTTTCCATCGACTTTTGTGAAGAAAAATCTTATAAAACGAAAAAAAATCTTCAAAAAAAAGTTGCTGTTATCCCCCCGGCAAAATATTTCGCCGGACCCCGCAAAATGTCGGGAAAGAGCCCTTCTTTCATGGTGCCAAATATCAGACATGCCGAATTTTTTATCTTAATGTTCTCGAAAAAATACCCGTGTTGCGACTTGTCAAACTGGCGAGAAAAATTTGAAATTTCTGAAAATTTGATCAAAGCCTGCCGAGTCTGCTCGCTCGCATTCTGGCTGTCAATCACAATTTTCAAGTGCAAAGGTGAGGTTGATTCAGAAAATGTTTATAAATACAAACTGGTTGCCTAGTTATTCGAATTGTTCAAATACATGTTTCAGAGCAAGGATGCATCAGATATAAAAAATTACATCTTTAATAATAATTGTCCAAACTTCATAGAGCAGTTCTCTCAGATTTCGGTCATTAGATTTTTTTTTTGTATTTTTTAATCCGGCTGAAACTTTTTTGGTGCCTTCGGTATGCCCAAAGAAGCCATTTTGCATCATTAGTTTGTCCATATAATTTTCCATACAAATTTGGCAGCTGGCCATATAAAAATGATGCATGAAAATTCAAAAATCTGTATCTTTTGAAGGAATTTTTTGATCGATTTGGTGTCTTCGGCAAAGTTGTAGATATGGATATGGACTACACTGAAAAAAATGATACACGGTTAAAAAAAAATTTGGTGATTTTTTATTTAACTTTTTGTCACTAAAACCTGGTTTGCAAAAAAACACTATTTTTAATCTTTTTCATTTTTTGATATGTTTTAGAGGACATCAAATGCCAACTTTTCAGAAATTTCCAGGTTGTGCAAAAAATCTTTGAGCGAGTTATGAATTTTTGAATCAATACTGATTTTTTCAAAAAATCGAAAAATTGGTCGCAAAAATTTTTCAACTTCATTTTTCGATGTAAAATCACATTTTCAATCAAAAAGTACTCTATTGAAATTTTGATAAAGTGCATCGTTTTCAAGTTAAATCAATTTTTATATGACTTTTTTTAAAAATAGTCGAAGTTTTTCATTTTTTTTAAATTAGTGCACATGTTTGCCCACCTTTGAAATAGTAGTTTATGCAACAAGTTGCAAAAAGAGGGTTTTTTCAGCACGAGTCGTACATTTATCCAACGAGGTTCACCGAGTTGGATAAATACAAAGAGTGCTGAAAAAATCAAGTTTTGCAACGAGTTCCATTCAACATTTTTTGCAATTCCGAAAAACACCCATTGAGTGAAATTTTAAGTCAAATTTTCATGTATTTTGTCAATAAATTGTTTAAATAAAAAATATTGAAAAGTGTTACTTTTCAAAACAAGTGCTAAAACAAGTAGA